>NC_056729.1:1890017829-1890127351 GCF_019279795.1 Protopterus annectens
CTAACGTGTTTTTTAAAACTTACAACAACTTTTGGGGTATTTGAGGTTTTCACCTTATACACAACGACATGGGTAGCTTTAGAACCTTGATTTAACAGTAAAATAAAACAAAATAAAACTAAGGTTCTAAAGCTGTATAAAAGTCAACATTACTGTGGTATAGTAGTTTATTAAAGGTTGCAACAAGCAACACATTCCACAGGATTCACTTTCACATCAACAGATTGTTTTATGTATTTGTGTTGTAGGCACACCTACAAGGTTGTTCAGTTTGCTACCAATTACTGTCTTTTTAAACAGTTCCTTTTTAAATTCATCCATTCTCTTTTTAAAATTCAATTTACTTCATGTTAATTAGACTAATTGAATTACTGCTTGAATACCTTAGTGAGGGTTACGCCTTTATAAGGATCAAACTGTCAGTGGTCTTTGTTTTATGTTCTGAAGAAGTCAGCTTATTAAACTGACGAAAAGCACTTAAGTAAACCTTTTTTTGACTGCCTGGAGTCGTTCACGGCTTGTTCTTGTGGTTCTGAGTTTGGCTTCGTATTTTTTGGATTCTTAAAATATAAAATAAGACAGAAGCACCAAAATCTAACCATTTACTTAAACTAAAAAACCTTATCTAAAAGGATTCCAGTTATCTAAGGGTTCTAGCCTTAAGTATTGGTTTCAAGGGGACACTTTCATTAAGCCCTCTTCCCCTATGTGCTGCCAATCTTAAAATCCATCTAATTTCCGCCTGTTTGGTTTCATTCACAATATCTCCTAATCTGATATTGGTAGGTTGTATGTGCAATACTTGAAAATAAAAGATATGTTCCTCACCTAATAAAAGGGTATGTCTAGCTATAGCACTGTAATCTTGTTTCCTCATAAGACAGTACATGTGGTCTCTTATCCTTTCCTTAAGGGACCGATTTGTTTTACCTACATAAAATTTATAACAGAGGGAGTAGTGGGCAACATATATAATATTCTTGGTATTGCATGTGCTGTTATTTCTAAGTTCCCAAAGGCGACCCGTATCAGGGTGTCTATAGAAACGTGATTCATCAATAAATTTGCAATACATGCAATTACCACATTTTTTAGTTCCCAAGTAAGTACTAAAAGTATCTGGTGCTGCCGTTCTATTAAAACTACGGTAGCACAAATGCTGTTTTAAACTTTTCATGTTTTTATAGGTAAAAGTAGGAAAACTTCCTACTAAATCTTTAATTCTCTCATCTGCCATAAGGATGTTCCAATTGCCAGCTATAGCATTTTTTATTGTTTCAATGTTATTACAATATGGAAGTATTACAGATTCCTTTCTTCTTGGACCATCTATACCTTTATTAGTTTTAATACCAGATTTCTCACCACCAGAGGGATAGTAAGGCTTAGCTCTAGTGGTCCTAAGGTTATATACCTCATTATAGCTGTTATCTATTTCTTGTTCATTATACCCTCTAGACAAAAGTGTCACTTTGAGCTTACTCAGTTCCGTATTAAATGAGGTTTCATCACAGCATAGCCTTGATATCCTCATGGTCTGTCCTTTCACAATATTACCAAACACCATGGGATTGTGCATACTGTTCCTATGTAAGTATGCAGCTCTGTAACACTCTTTCCTATAAACCCTAGTTTTCAAAATATTATTCTTTTAATAGATTGTCGTATCTAAATAATCGATAATTTTACTGGAATATGACATAGTGAATTTGAGAAAATTATTGGTGGTATTTAGATGGTCAAAATAGACTTGAAGTGTTTCAGAGACACCTTTCCAAACAAGAAAGAGGTCGTCAACAAATCGTCTATAAAAAAACCACCATTGGTTCTTTGAGTACAGTACACCTTTCCCATGCTACCATTAACAAATTTGCATACGTGTTAGCGCAACTAGTGCCCATAGCTACTCCCTTCTTTTGTTTATAACACTCATTACCAAAAAGGAAGACATTGTTGTCTAACACAGATTCAAGTAACATACAAATGAAGTCTACTTTTGCTACTTCCAAGGAATGTTCTTCCAATAGAAGTTCTCTCACCATAAGTATCCCTTCATCATTAGGTATACAGGTGAAGAGTGACTCTACATCCATTGTTACCAACAATAAACCTTCGACATTCTGTAAACCTGAGGTAAAACTATATAAATCTTCCAAAATATGTGCAGTGTCCCTAAGGACATAAGAATATTTAGATAAAACACATTTCAACTCATGATCAAGATACACAGAAATAGGTTCTGTCAGCCACCCAGCACCCGATACTATGGGTCTAAACACTGGTAATATAGGATTTTTGTGAATCTTCGGCAAACCATGTAAAAATGGTATAATGGGAAATTCAACGTAAAAGAAGTCAAATAATTCTTCTGTTAACAGTCCCAAAGCTCTACATTCATCTAACATATTATAAATAGCTCTATGAATATCTTGTATTGAATTCAATGATATAATTTCATATGCTTCACTTTGTAACATGTCTGACATGGTCTTGTCATAGTATTCTGAGTCCATCACAACAATAGGACCCCCTTTATTGGCTGGTCATATCGATATACTGCTATTAGTTTTAAGATTGTGAAGAGCTGACATTTCATTCTTCGATAAATTATTTACAAAAGTTTAATTCAAAAATTCAAATTGATTATATAGAGCATTTTCAACTGCCTTAAGAAATACTTCTAAATTAGGTGGCAGGTGTAATACTTCCATATTGTAATAACATTGAAACAATAAAAAATGCTATAGCTGGCAATTGGAACATCCTTATGGCAGATGAGAGAATTAAAGATTTAGTAGAAAGTTTTCCTACTTTTACCTATAAAAACATGAAAAGTTTAAAACAGCATTTGTGCTACCGTAGTTTTAATAGAACGGCAGCACCAGATACTTTTAGTACTTACTTGGGAACTAAAAAATGTGGTAATTGCATGTATTGTAAATTTATTGATGAATCACATTTCTATAGACACCCTGATATGGGTCGCCTTTGGGAACTTAGAAATAACAGCACATGCAATACCAAGAGTATTATATATGTTGCCCACTGCTCCCTCTGTTATAAATTTTATGTAGGTAAAACGAATCGGTCCCTTAAGGAAAGGATAAGAGACCACATGTACTGCCTTATGAGGAAACAAGATTACAGTGCTATAGCTAGACATACCCTTTTATTAGGTGAGGAACATATCTTTTATTTTCAAGTATTGCACTTACAACCTACCAATATCAGATTAGGAGATATTGTGAATGAAACCGAACAGGCGGAAATTAGATGGATTTTAAGATTGGCAGCACATAGGGGAAGAGGGCTTAATGAAAGTGTCCCCTTGAAACCAATACTTAAGGCTAAAACCCTTAGATAACTGGAATCCTTTTAGATAAGGTTTTTTAGTTTAAGTAAATGGTTAGATTTTGGTGCTTCTGTCTTATTTTATATTTTAAATTTACTATATATTTTTAAGTATTATTTTCTATTAGATGTTTAGTGATTAGCTTATGTTATATCTTGATGTATATTTTAAATAGTATTGTCATTTTAAATATTAATTGTTGTTTAATTAATTGAGTGCCAATTAACATGTTAGAACAGCTTCAGATTTTATTATAAATTGGCTTACTTTGAATGTTAGAATTATGTCTGAAGAAGCAGATCTGAATTCCGCGAAAGCGCTCACATTTTTTACTTGAATAAATACTTGGACTCTTATTTGGATTTTTTCTGTGACTCAGTGTACCTTCCATACTATCAATTTGGGTTTTGTGTATATATATATATATATATATATAAAGAGAGAGTGAGAGAAGGGGACATGGGGGCAGATGTACTGCAACAGGTGCCTGGTGACCAAGGCATGGACAGAACACCAGTGTTGATACTGCAGTACCATACCCCATTCCAAAACATGTTACCCACGAACTACCACATAGGTGGTTGCCTGCCTACCACTGGAGGTGTCAGAAGGGAACATGGGACACAGGTGTACAATAGCCTCCCCTTTTGATATCCACAGTGGAACACTTGTCTTGTAATCCCTGTACATGGTACATGTCATCACAAAAGGTGTGTCAGCTAGGGAAATGTAAGTCAGTGTGCCCCTCTACACCTCACAATGTCCTATGCAGTATGTACCTCCCATGAGAACTACAGCAAGTGGAAACGCCACAGACATACCTAACAAAGACTGATAATGCCCTGAAACACATTCCCTATGCAGACTGACTCACAAAACCACAGATAAAGTCCCTTGCATACTTCCTACACAGAGGTTACCACTGCTGGACATACAGAGTTATGTCACACCCATACCAGTCGGCCAACCACCATGGCAACACCTCACAATCCGTCCAGCCTACATGACCTAGGGCCCTAATACTTTTCACTGCACTAAACAGCACATGCTGGAGGTACAGGTTTCTATACACAAATATGCCATACCCTGGACTAAACCACCCAGCATTAACAAACATTATTAGTAGATGTCATACATACCCCTGATGAATGTTATGGAGATAGGTAATATTCCCTGTGATTCACCTCTGTGTAACCATTTCACAGGAGCAAGTAAAATCACATTACATGTGTCCCAAAGGGCAGGGTAGCATATGGCTAGGCTGCCCTAGGCCCAGGGCCAATAGCATAGTACCTACCTATGACACAATGCACACACACATGTACTCAGTGCAATACCAGCTATGTGAGGTTGAATGAGTGTGACACTGACGGTGTGCAAGTTCTGTAAAGGTGTGATAGTTTAGCGTGAGTTTGTGTCTGTCATGATAGTTTGTGTCGTAGGTGTGAGGCCAGAGAAAGATGTGTCAGTTATCGGGATGCAAACATGGTAGATTGGCATATGTTTTGCTGTAGTTCCCTGTGTATGACTGCGGTGTCCAATCATAGGCAGAAGCAATACCTGTATGGTCAGTAAGTGGTACTGCTGTTGAATCCAGCTCACATATGAAATGTTGTACTACCTGAAGTTGTAGGCCTAAACACTACAGTATGGTGTATGATCACATTCCCTGGTAGCATTGTCTGGTGTGTTTCCTATAGTCTGCAGAGATTACATACCTCATGCATAGGTATCTGTACGTAGGGGCACACAGTACTATAATGTACACAGCTAATGCTCATCTGTGTCGTCATACATTTGTGTGTTGTATGTATGTGTAATGTGTGTGTAATGATGCCTGTACCATGGCCGCAATCACATGTGTGTTACAGGGTATGTGTGTGTACCTGGCAGCATGTATACTCTGTGACAGCAGTATTGTGTATGTGTTGGATTGCAGATGTGTCTGTGTTTGTATCTGCTGTACTGAGGAGTGTGCCTGTGTGCATGTGTGCATGTGTGCCTGTGCGCTTGTGTGCCTGTGTGCATGTGTGCCTGTGTGCCTGTGTGCATGTGTGCATGTGCGCCTGTGTGCTAATATCGTGTACACATTTGTAAACTGTGTTTCCTATCTTCCTCTCACAGGTTCTGATGTTGCTCTGGTGGAGTGCAGCAGGGAACCTGAAGCCACTGCTGGGGATAGTGATAATGATGATACCTGTGTAATGGCACAGGAGGTGTGACAGGGTCTGTCGTTGGTCAGCCAATCCACATTACACAGCAGTCAATCCCATCAATGCGCACAGTCATCCTGCTGATACATCCATTGTCACCAATGTTCTTAGCTGAGGGACAGCATACAGTGGGCATTGACCAGGGTAGTGTGGTATCATTGGCACATGCATCCCCTCACAGCAGCCATGGACAGATTCCTGACATGGTACCACACAGGCAGATGTCCAGGGGTTCTCTTGGGAGCAGCCATGGTCGTACTGCCCCTGTCAGACGTGCCCACAGAGGTCTATCAACCTCAGGTATGTTCTGGGCTGTAATGCAGGCACAGGCACATATGGAACGGTACACCAGACAGGGTCTGAGGGAGCTTGGAGCACATCGCACTGCTATGAATGACACTATGCGTGACGTTGCGGCTGCCATCCGTAATATCAGCAAGGTCATTGCTAGATGTTGGGGGGACACATTAGATCTCTTCCACAACTACATGTCCAGGAGCCAGGACAGTGCAGGACGGTTGAGGCGTCGACGTGGACGTATGCCAGCAACATCATCAGCTGGCAGTCATCGCGGATGACAACAAACCCACAGCCACTCCCTTAGTGCCAGTACCAGCCTCAGCAATGCTGGGTCTGTGCTGTCATTAGACTGTCCTAGAAGACCACATGCACGTGGCTCTGGACAGTCCCAGCAGGGACATTTGTCCAGTCAACAACCCACTGCTTCTGATGACAGTACCCAGTCTGGCTTAGTACCTGATACTGTCCGTAGCACCCCTGCCAGGCACAGGTACTGTGTCCGTGGCCAGAGACAGTGATCTGTATGACCTGGCAGGTACAGTCTGTGGCTGTCCACAAACACCCGTATATGGCAGCCACGTGGTGGAACTGTGTGCATGCATACACACACACATAATGCTAACACCTGGGGCTAACACATACACACACACATCGCATCAACATTGCCCCGTGTTGTACTGTTGTCCCTCACTAACACACACTCACATACATATCGATTGGATGTGTCAATGGCAGACTCTGGCAAACCAAGTACACACCCTGTGCATATGATGAAACTGTGCCACCTCCTGCCATCTGTAACACTGATGCAGGAAAAGGATAGCATGGTGCTGATGCACAGGGTGACTACATAGCACTGTATTAATAATATCATGTTGTTAACAGTACAGTGTAATGATATCATTGTGGGTATATTCGAGCATGCATGATGCATTAACTATGATTGTCATTGTAGTTTTGCATACACCAGTGTTAATTCCCAAAGTGTACTGTCTGCACATGTGCCACATGGCTGTTGTGTGTACCTGTGTCTGCCTGTGTTGGGGTGTGGACAGTACATGTGTGATGTTTGCAGCACAGAGTTGCAGGTGTACATTTGTGAACATGGTTAGCATGGAACATGACATGGTTTGACAGTATGCTGTGGTTGATATGGTTTCCAAATGTCAATGGTCTGCATTCTGGTACTTTACACAGCCTACATAGCCTGACATTCAGTGGTCATTACATGGTGTCTCCTCAACTGATACACAGATGTAGGAACCTGGTGTCAGTGATATCCCTGCAGTACTACACTATACCAGTAGCCATTCTTACTGAGCCCCACACATCCCTGGGAACAATACTCTTTGGCATATAGCAGTCTCACATACATGTCAACACACTACGGATATGTCCATCCATGACTGCAAATGCATATAGTGGCCTACAATGCAGTCTACACAAGACACACCTTACCACTACAAGGGTATCATACAGACAGATACCTGTTGTCCAAGCCATGCTGTATTGCTGTAACACAACTGTAGCATTGTCATCGGCATGTAGTTAACATAGTATTCCAACAGTACCATGTAGGTGGTAGCACCCATCATGTAGAACGGGTAATGGTGTGTACATGTGGACAAGTGTTATCTTGTCTATTCTGTGATATTCACATTTCCAAAGGTATTCTGCAATCCCTCTGTGTATCACCTAAGCAAGAAGGTGTCTGTATGCATATCGGCAACAGTTGCCATACACCTACACTGGATGTCCATCACTCACAGACTTTGCTGTGTTTTAACATGTCTGAGATATACTCCAGACAGGAACCCTCACCCACATTAATCTATCAAAGCTTTCATGGGTGTGTGTCACATAGCTGGCCTAGAACACAGATCACTGCAGTAGCCTGCATTGTCACCAACATACATGCATGGCCTAAGGTCTGGTAAGCTGTGGCACATGCTGGCAAAGGTAACAACTGTATTCATATGAGGCAGGCTTCACATATAGGAACTATTAAAGGTCACAGGTACATATCTGTATGTGGCACACACATACCTGATGTGTGCATTGAAATTACTGTTATAATAATATGTCATACAATAATAAAAGCAAAACACACAACACATTGACAAACACACACAGGGCATTTGTAGGATTCAAACCCCTACCTAACTATGTTATGATACTTGAGAAAGACGCATTAGTGCAGCGCGCTATTTGCATTACTGGATGATATTCCTTCTCCTGCTGTATTTATAGGGTGCTGACATCATCAGTCTTTCCAAAGAGGAATGTACATATTTTACTATCCCTCAGTATGGGGGATAACAATATATGTACATTAACAGACGCCTAGTTCAGGGTCACATATGCACACTGCCACTGCCAGGTTATGTTCTATACCATGCTTCATGACCACAGGACTTGTAACACACAACACAAGTAGGGGGTGTATCCATATACATCACAGATACACACACCTCTGGGTTGCTACCACTGCACTAAGCATGACAGGCCATACATATACAACTACCATTGTGCAAAACTGCCTTTTGGTTTGGTGTGTAGTTCAGACCCCCCCCCCCATACCCAGGAACCGCACTCAGCTTTCCTGGAAACAGTGTAGGATATAAAGGTCTTCACACACACCATTATAGTGGTTGACTTCAGGTACACAAATATTCACTGGGGATACTACTCAGGCCCTCAACAATATCACCCTACAGCCACTACAATTTGTGAATCCATGTGCTATGGCACAGCCAGTCACCACACCCACAAGGGGGAATACATATTGGACCTGATCATCACCAACATGGGGACTCTATGTTCCACACCAGAGGTAGAACCCTCATTGTTAAGATCAAACCATAAACAACTTTCCCTGGACATCCATATCCCGTCCCCACCCCCAGCCAAGGAAATCACTGTAAAGAATTTCTCAAAAGCAGACTTTGCACTTGTGAAGACTGGGGTGGAATACTTCAAAGGCCCCGTGCTGGAGGATAATACAGCCCAATCTGCAGAATCCTTTACAAATGCATTCTATGAGCACCTGCAGGTATGCATTGATCATGCTATCCCAAATAAAACCATGACTCCTCCAAAACAGGAGACCTGTCTGGTTGACCCCGGCCATATATAAGCTGTACAACAGAAGGAGGAAGCTACAACATAACAGAGCAATATCCCACAGAGGGAGGACATCTCTGAACAGTATTGGCAAGACACTTCAATCCCTCATATAATCATCACTTGCACGTTTTGACAGTAAAATTGACCAGACACTACAGATATTCACAAGGCCTTTCTTAGTTGTGTCAGGAATATGTGTGTGGAAACAACCCAGATATGCTCTGAATTGTTGCATAACAGCACAAAATATGCCAAACCTACGGGCATAGCCTACACCCTGGCAGACAGAGTCTGCACAAACGCCCCCCCCCCCTTACCCCCCAAGGGTACAGATGCCCATCCCAAATAAATGTAACCTCCCTGACATCACAGATGCACAGATGAAAGGTGCCCTCTCCACAGCAAATAACACAGCATATGTATGGGACCGGACGGTGTCCCAGGCTGTGTCCTACATGAGCTCTGAGTAGAACTGAACATTCACATTAAGTCACTGTTCCAACTTAGTCTTACTACAGGATATGTACCCTGAGAATGGCATACAGATACAGTGCTCCCACTCCACAAAGGTGGTGCCACAACAGACCACAGGAACTATCACTCCATAAGCCTGACTAGTGTGGTAGAAAAAGCTATGGAGTGTATTATCATGGAAGTCATAATCAAAAACACTGTGAGCCTCCAGACAGTGGATCATACACAATTCGGCTTTGTTAAGGGCAGATCTTGCCTCTTACACATAGTTCATATCTTTGAAACAGTTACTGAAGCCATGGATGAGGGCAAAGTAGTTCACACAGTCTACCTGTACCTTGCAGAAGCCTGCAACGCAATACCCCACTCAGGCATCATACATATGCTAACCAGCTTAAATATCAACTCCTATATCACTAGATGTGTTGCTATCTGCCTCAGGGATGGAACCCACATGGTCAGAATTGCAGGTGCCATGTCCAATTCCAGACCAGTTACAACTGGTGTCTCACTGGGCTCAGTTGTGGGACCTGTCCTGTTCAGTATGTACTTCTCTGAGGTTCAGACTAACACGGGGGGATTATGTTTAACAAACGTCACAGATGACTGCTAACCGGGGGCCGTAAGCAACACTGCAGCTGACACATGCTTCCTCCATAAGGGTCTCACAGAGATGGATGCTTGTTGCCAGAGCCATGGCCTCGTGCTAAATGCTAAGACATGCATAGTCATTCCCTGTGGGGAAAACAAGGTGCACACAAATCACCACATAAGTGGTAATCCATTAAGTACAGAAGATGTATTTACCGATTTGGGGACCAACATAGATCGTAACCTCTCCTTTGCTAATCACATTGACACAGTCATTGCAAAGACCTTTATATAGCCCTCCTTATCACATGGGGGTTTGCATGTAGATCATGGGAGATCATTGTGGCCCTCTACTAGTCACTCATCAGGCCCATGTTTGACTACAATGCCCCTTTTGGGGTGTACCTTACCCAACACCTGCAGCAACTACAGTGTCCACAACAGTACCTCCCCAAGAGGATCATGGGCTACACACAGATGTCCTATGCAGCTCAACTAAAGGATCTCCAGTTCTACTCAGTTGCTTAACGCCTACTCAGTGGTAATCTATGCCTGACGTACACAGCCGTGTCAAACCCAGAAGTAATGGACATGCTCCACCTCATAACGTCCAAGACCCTTAGAGCTACACACTCCAGGGACTTAAACCTCAACACAAAACTAAATAGGACATGCTGCAGGGACAGATTCATTACCCAGAGGCTATCCTCACTCTGGAATTGAATCCCAATTAAAGTTAGACATAGCCCCTCGCCAACCCTCTTCCAGCAAAATCCAGCTGCATGGATGGGAAATTGCAAATTCCCCCCTGGGATCTCCACTGTGTCCCTGCTTGACAGAGGCACAGCAAACTAGCTTTAAAGGGTGCCTTCTGTGACCTACTTTACAGAGGCACAGTAGGCTACTCTACTGGGGAGGCGGACACCAAATACACTCTGCCTAGGCTTATGAATTTCCTAGGGCAGACAGACTAGTATGTTTATGTTGGGGATGCACGATATTTGTTGCTGATACTGTTTGCAGGTCTTTATTGCCATAGCTTTCCCAGTTTCTATGAACAACTTGTGTATCTGCGTAACATGTTTGATCATGACAGGGTTCCAGTATATTAATATATGTGTCTGTTGTCATTTAACTGTGTGCACAGGGCAGATTGCTGGATCGTGGGAGGTCCCTGGCTTAACACATACAACTGCCAGATATGCGTGGCTGACTGCTATACTTATACATGGCCTAAGTGTGTGAGCATGCCCAGTTCAGGCTTTCCATGGTTTGTTGCCTGACATATGTCTCATTTATCCAAGTGTGTGAGCATGCCCAATGTGACCTTTCCATATGTTGTGATCTGAAGTCCACTACATTTGTGGCTGTGTGTGAACATGACCAATATTGACATTTATACTCTGTGTGTTGGAAGTCATGTTGTGTTCTTACTGCCAGACTCCTTTGTGTCATAACTCAACAGGGATTGTGCTGTGCCTGCAGGGTTTCCATGGGATAGTTTGCAAAGACTTGTCAACATTCTTTCATACTGGCTGAACACTACAATACTGTCATGGTGTACTGGTTCAGTACTTTCATTATGGTGCACAGTATTATGGGTTTGAGTCCCATCACTGCTTTAAATGTTCGTACAGAGCAGACTGGTTAAGGGTCAGTTGGGCAACTATGAGCATGTTGCATTTTGTTCAGCTATGACCTACTTAAACCAGGCTTGTCCAACATTGCTGTGTATTCACCAACTTGCGTGGACATTGCCAAACATTACTTCACATTGACCACAGTTGTTGTACTAGTTGGTGTGTGTTATTCTGTTCATAGGTTTATACTAGGCTATCTTCCCTAGGGCATTTATAATCCTAGCCAGAGTGTGTTTGGCTTTCAACACACATTTTAAGTGGAGTTTGCCATGACATTTTTCAAGGTTAGTATACTGTGCCTCTGTCTAACAGTGACATAGAAGTGATACCCAGGGTAAACCTACAATCTCCCATCCACTCATCAAGATTCCTCTTGAAGGGAGTCAATGAGGGACTCTGGCTAACCTGGAGTGGGAGTTTACTCAAGAGTGGAGGGAGCCTCTGGGTTATGAATCTGTCACTCCAACATGTCCTATTTATTTCAGTCCTGAGGTTCAGGTCTTTTGAGCGTGTAGCTTGATGGGATTCTGATTTTCCAAGGTGCAGTATGTCCATTGATTCCAGGTTGGACATGGCTTTATACATCAGGCACAGTTCACCTCTGGACAGGCGGTATGCCACTGAGTGAAGCTGCAGTTTGTTTAACCGGGCAGCAAATGGCATGTGTTTGAGCCCTTTGATCCTCTTGGTGAGGTACTTTTGTGGTCTTTCAGCTGCTGCAGGTGTCTGATAAGGTACATCCCACAAGGGGCATTGTACTCAATTATGGGCCTGTTGAGGGATGAGTAAAGAGGCACGATGACCTCCCCTGATCTAGATGTGAATACCTTCATGATTAGGTGGGCTATATGAAATGTTTTTCTAAACACTTTGGCCACATGGTTGTCAAATGAGAGATTGCTATCAACTTGGGTCCCCAGGTCCCTTATCACTTCTTCCATAATTAATGGGTTACCACCTATGTGGTAATTTGTGGGCACTTAGTTTTTGCCAAAGGGGATGACTATACACTTTTTTGCGTTTAGCTTGAGGACATGACTCTGGCACCAGTTGTCTGTTTCTATGAGGCCCTTTTGTAGGATGCTTGTGTCAGCTGAAGGGTCGATTATGGAACCCAGTTTGCAGTCATCTGCAAACTTGTTCAGCCACAGTCCTTCTGTGTTGGCCTGTACCTCCGAGAAATATATACCAAACAAGGCAGGTCCCAGGACTGAGCCTTGTGGGATGCCACTTGTAGCTGGTCTGAGGTCTGACATGGCTCCAGCATTTCTGACCATGTTGGTTCTGTCCTTGAGCCAGTTTGCAACCCATCTAGTGACATAGGGGTTTATATTGAAGCTGGTGAGCTTATCTATAATGACCAAGTGGGGTATTGTATGGAAGGCTTTTGCGAGGTCCAGGTAGGCTGTGTGGACCACCTTCCCCTCGTCAATGGCCTTGGTGACTGTTTCAAATGACTCAACCAGGTTTAAGAGGTAGGATCTGCCCTTAACAAAGCCAAACTGGGTAGGATCCAGTGTTTGTAGGTCCCCAATATCTTTATTTCTGAGGTCCATGATGATCCTTTCCATAGCTTTGCAGACCAAGCTAGTCAGGCTTCTGGGGCAATAGTTTGCAGTATCCATTGAGGCACCACCTTTGTGGAGAGGGACCACTGTTGCTGTACACTGCTCTTTGGGTACATATCCTGTGGTAAGGCTGAGATTGAACAGTGGTTTTATGTTTGTGTTCAATTCTTCTTGGGGTTCATGTTGGACACAGCCCAGGACACCGTCTGGTCCTATTGATGCTGTGTGTTTTGCTTTGGAGAGGCTAGCTGTTACCTGAGCATCTGAGATGTCAGGGGGCCAGCACTCTGCTGGGATAGATATTTGCCCTTTTGGTGGGGAGGGGGGGGGTTGCACTGAACCTGTCAGCTCGGATGTTGACAATGTCTGTGGGTTTGGTGTATTGTTTGTCATTTTGGACTAATTTTGAGCA
Organism: Protopterus annectens; assembly: GCF_019279795.1. Taxonomy (NCBI): domain Eukaryota; kingdom Metazoa; phylum Chordata; order Ceratodontiformes; family Protopteridae; genus Protopterus; species Protopterus annectens. Next base: position 1,890,031,506 of record NC_056729.1, read on the forward strand.
TATCTGGTAATTCCCACCCAGGTTCCTACCATGACTAAAGAAAGCCTTGTGATTATCCTTAGTGTCCTGTACAATTTGTATCTCAAAGATGGCCTTAGACGATTTTATGTGTGGCCGTAGTTTTTCAATAATACTGATCAGAGATGCCTTCCCTTTTTGGGATTTTGCTCTATCATATAGTAGCTTCCTCCTTGTATTGTATGTTTTTTTATGGCTGGGGTCCACCAGACAGGATGTCTGCCTTTGGAGGATTGGATCTTGGTTTTATTTGGGATTGCATGATCCATGCATTCCTGAAGGTGTTCATAGAATGCGTTTATAAAGGGTTCTGAGGTTTGGGCCGTATTTTCCACAGGCACAGGGGCTGTGAAGGATTCCACCTTGGTTTTGAGGAGTGTGACATTTGCTTTAGTGTAAATTTTTCACTGTGGTTTTCTGGCCATGGGCTGTGGTCGGGATGTGAATATCCAGTGAGATTACTCTATGGTCTGATCTTACCAGTGAGGGATACACTTCTGGTCTTGGGCAAAGAGTCCCCATGTTGGTGATGATCAGTTCCAGTATGTTTTCCCCTCTTGTGGGAGTGGTAGCAAGTTGTTCCATAGCATTTGAGTTTATCAATTCTAGGAACCTTTGGGCTAGGGTGTTGCAGCTAGGGTAATGCTCCCAGTCTATGTTTGGGTAGTTGAAGTAGCCCTATATAATGGTGTTTGGGGAGACCTTCATATTTTCATGTGTTCTCCAGTCAGCCAAGTGTGGTTCCTGGGTTTAGGAGGGTGGTCTGTAGCAGGCTATGAACTGGAAGGCGGTTTTACCCACTGTTAGTTGCACATGCATAGTCTCTGATGCTTCATGCTGTGCCACCAACTGGGGGGTATGGGTATCTTTGACAAATATTGATACTCACCCTCCTTTTGTAGTTTGTTCCATGTTTTGTGGCTGTAAAGCATGGTATGAGCTGTAACCTGTTAGTGCTAGGGTGCTCTTGGGAGCCTTGAACCAGGTTTCTGTTACTGCACAGATATCAACATTATCCATGCTGAGGAGAGTTTGGAGTTCGTGCATCTTGCAGTTTAGACTTCTGGCATTGAGTAGCATTACTTCTAGTTTATTATCCCTTGTGATACCTATGGAGGTGGGTTTGTCTTTTGAGCCTTGCCTAAAAAAGGCACTATGGGGGTGACAAGAGCCTTTGGCAATATCCAAAAGGCCACAGGTGACAGGTGAAAACCATCCCTCGTGAAGCATCATGTCTTGTCGAGCATGTCATCCCAGGCTGACAGGCATTGGATCCCCTTTCACTGACACCAATACTTAAGCCCATTGTCGTAATTGATCATCTTGTCTTCATATTGTGGCATCATGTTTGGTGAGGGTAGGATGATACTCAAGCTCATCAAGTTTGTATATACTAATTAGTGGTAAATGCTGTTTAGCACTACCTTACATTGCTTAACACATGGAAATCATGCCTCAGGTGGTGCTGCAGGGCTGCCTATGTCAGATGCACATACTACACTCCCTGCACATGTTTGAAAGCAGGTTGTGTCAACTTAGGCATCCCTTTCACTATATGTGGGAGTCAGAGAGAGGTATCATTTCCAGGGTTCCTACTGAGCCAGTGTATGTGCTGTGCATTGCCTCTTTGCCAAGACCAAAGCATACTGGGCATGTCTCCTTCTGCCTACTGGGGCAGGCTCAGGTTGTTCCTCCTCCGAGTCACGCTCTGCCTGTGATGGCCTTGGCAATGGTGGGGGGCTGTTTGGCCCAGGCCTATGCTGGTCTTGCTGCAGCTGTTTTCACAGAATCATATTATGTAGCATAGCACATACCATGACAATTTGGGTACATGTAGTTGGTGAGTATAGCAAGACTCCACCAGATGTGTCCAGGCACTGGAACCGTGACTTGAGCAACCCAAACACACGCTCAATTACATTGCGTGTTTGTGCATGTGCCTCATTATGGCGTTCCTGTTCAGGTGTGTGTGTGTTTCTGATGGGTGTCATCAGCCACGGCTCCAGTGCATAGCTAGCAACCCCCACTAAGTGACCATGTGGGATGTCCCCATTGGCAAATGTCTGGTACAGCTGCATCAGATGCCAGATATGGGAATCATGGTAGCTTCCAGGGCAGCCAGCACACACATTCATTATTATGTCCTGGGCATCACACATGACCTGGCAGTTGATGGAGGGGAAGCCCTTGCGGTTAATGTAGGCCCTACCCCGCTCATGGGCTGGTGCTTTGATGCATATATGCATGCAGTCTACTGCACCCACTACCTCAGGGTATTCTGCAATTTGCTGGAAGAGACGCATATTGCTGGCCAATACCTCACGGCAATTGGGGAAATATACATGATCACCGACGTGCTGACATGGCATCCAGGAACTGGTGCAGTACCCTGGATGCTGATGCCTGTGATATCTCCATCATATCACCAGTTGGTCTCTGGAAGGTACCTGTTGCTAGTATTCTTAGGCCAACACATACCTTGGTTTCCACTGGGATGGGTTCCCCTCTGTTGGTTCTGTGTGTGAGGCGTGGCCTGCACAGCTCAACAATTTGCTGCAGGAGGTCTCTGTCCACTCTATAGTGCTCCAATATCTCCAGCTCATGTAACCCCTGGTAGGTGACCCTGGGTCTGTACACTCTTCTCCGTCTCCTCACTGTGGGTTGTCTGGCAGCATTTGCATTGTCACCACCCTCAGTATGTTGCATATGTCGCCTTATGACAGCAATGGCAGCCCCTAGCATTTTTCGTCTGAGTGAAGCTTTTTCAGTTTTCACTTCTAGTAGCTTACTCCAGTGTTGCAGTGTCTCTTGAGAGAAACAAACTGCACTGTTGTTTGCAGAGTTTTAAGTGCTGGGCTGGGCTAGTGTTCTGCCTGTGTAATTGCCTGATTCTGATTGTTTTCACCTGCTAGCTCTACTAGTATTCCCTGGTAGCTTCCTACTATTTGTTGTGCTTCCTTTTTCCTTTCTGTTTCCTCAGGGGGGAGAGACGCGCATACAAGTGCAAACACACTCACAGCAGCTCACATGCACGCACACATGCTTAGACGGACTAAAACCTGCTTATTCGGGTTAAAACATGCACACACCAGCACAAACAAGCTCACAGGTCTTTACATAACCTTATACATGCTTACTCCGGCTTAAATGCGGATGCTCACACTTTCACGCGCGCACTCTGTCTTACTCGGGTTTACAGGCGCGCACACATGCGCATACCCGCTCAGCAAGAAACTTTGGTGTTATCCACAGTATACACTTTCCATTTCTTGGCTTTCCCTGGCCTACCTGTTGACACACCTCTTTCCATGATGTGTAACTGACAGCTGACACATGCCACTCTGCTCCTATGAGCTTCACTACTTTCATATATTCCCCCTTGTGATGTCACCTATCTCCTACTCTGTTACTCCCCATATCCTACTCCTACACTCCACTGACTGTGCTCATTTGCTATGTAAAATTGAGATTCACTATCCTAACACTCATTTACATAGGATCGCCTACTAATGCTTGGTTACATGTCTTAGACTGGGCTTCTCTCATTAGCAACCGCTACTTTGTGGCCATGTTGTCTTTAGCCTGCTATTCCCTTACATTGTAATTTAACAATTTTCATAGATTCCACATTTGTGGCTTTTATTTTCTTATTTTATGATTTTTTTTAGCGCACCCCATTTGTGCGGCGCTGCGCTACGCTTAAACATCAGAAATCGCAAAAAAAGGTATTTTTATTTTAATTTTGCATCTGGGAACATTTCCATTGGCTGTATATTTGGCCATTGGCATGCTTCCTCAACCATATGCAACCTTTATTTGGAGCTGGCAAGGCTCCATTGTGCTATTTGCAGAACGGTACTCAGTTGTCAACTGAGTACATTTCTGCAGCTAACACGGCTCCTACTCGGACAGGTTTGTGCTTCCTGGATCACAAATTTACCTCATTTGCATGCCTTTCAGCTGCAAGTGAGGTAATTTGCATATCCCAGCCCTGTCTGTGTAGGAGACGTTTTAGGAGCTTTCTTGTTTGCCCCTACAAGCTGTTCCTGGATCGCTCGTCGGACATGATGGCTGCATGGAGTCTTACTCTACTCGTACACTCCGTGAAAGCCATCGTGAATCCGGCAGAATGTCTGCTTGTTGTCTGGGCCACTACACCATGTTTGTGCAGAGGTTAGCAACTTGCAAACAAGACAGGCAAAGCTCAGCATGTATTATTATTGTAACAAGTGTTTATTGGGTTTATTTGGTTTCATCATTAAAATAAATGTTTTACTTAAACTATGATATGAAACTTGGATTCAGGGCTTTCAGTGCACAAACAATTCCAAAAGGAAAAAACACACCTTAACTCCTCCAGCAATTCAACCAAGAACCAGAAGCTGCAGTGTTAAATGCTGAAGATATACAAGCAGAATGAATTGTATGACACTGCTTTGACCATAAATTGAGCAAAGTTTATTCATAAAGTACAAAATATTAGCCCTTTCACCTTGCTAAAGAGGGCATCATCAGAGATAAATGAACTAGACTTAATAGAGACTTGTATAACTTTGAAAAACCATGTGACCAATCTGAAATGCACTTGCAATTAACCTGTCTTCCAATTAAAAAGACTCCCCCGGATTCTCTATGCCCTGCACGGCGTGCATGATTAGTGCAGGAGCTCTGACAGGCAATATGTCTGCCGTGCGATCCAGGAACAGCCTGCAGGGACATGCAGGAAAGCTCCTGCACTAATCATGCACGGATCAAGCCCTGGTATGCAAATCACCTCATTTGCAGGAGAAATTCATGCAAATGAGGTGATTTTGCAATCCAGGAAGCTTGCAATAGTCTGTGCAAGACTAGTGCTATCTGCAGAAATGTATTCGGTTAGTAACCAAGTTCATTTCTGCAAAATCTGAAACGGAGCTATGACAGCTCCAAATAAAGGCTGCATAACATAGATGAAGCATGCCAATGGCCAAGTATAAGGACATTGGCATTGCAAACAATAAAGAAATTAAAAAAAAACAACTTTTATTTTTTTTTAGCTGATCGCGGCTGTTTAAGCGTAGGGCAGCGGCGTGCAAACAGGATCGGGAGGAAAACAATAAAATAAACCTAAAATAAACATTCTAACTAAAATCACTATTGTGCCATGCAAGTCAATGGCAGGCAGAAGACAACATGTCCAGTGAATAATAGTTGCTAAGGGGGGAGGCTCAGTGTGAGACATGTAACTATGCATCAGCCGGCAATCCTATGTAAATGAGGGAAATGATAGTGAATCCCAGTTTTCCCCAGCATGCTAGTGAGGTCCTAACAGTGTAAGAGCAGGAATAGCTTGGTGCAAGACTAGGAGTTAGGTGACATCATGGGGGAGTGTGTCAGGCAAACTGTAAGCGGATTGGAGCCCTGTGGCTCGGGATTGCTCCTAGCTTAGCACAGCTAAGCTATGGGGGTGTGTCTAAACCTGCCTAGTACTCTTTACAATGCCTAAGCAGGTGTGCGTGCCACGCACTGGGTTTTATAGGAAGAAAAAAAAAGTCAAACCAGGAAATTGCAGCAGTGTGCACATTTGAGCACTCTGTTTGCGTGGCGCGCACACAAGGTCAAACAGGAAGGCAATGGGAAGGGAAACAGCAGTAGGAAGGTAATCAAGGAGAACTAGCTTATCTGGCAGGTGAAATGTATCAGAATCAGCCAATTACACAGACAGCAGACCAGCCCAGCCCAGCACACTACTATAAACTAAGCAAACACCTTCCCCTCTGGTTTTTCCCACACTCTGCACCACTGGTGTATACAAGCAGGGAAATTTTAACAAACAAACCTACAAAATGAGAAGGGCTGCAGCAGACAACATAGAACAACATGTGCAAGAGGCTGAGGGTGGTGAGGATGTAAATGCTGCCGAACAACCCACAGTGAGGAGACAGAGAAGAGTGTACAGACCCAGGGTAACCTACCAGGGGCTACATGAGCAGGAGATTATGGAGTGCTATAGGATGGACAGAGACCTCCTACAGCAAATTGTTGAGCTGTGCAGGCCACACCTGACACACCAAACTGGCCGAGGGGAACCCATCCCAATGGATACCAAGGTATGTGTAGGCCTAAGTATAGTAGCCGCAGGCACCTTTCAAAGTACAACTGGAGATAGTATGAGGATCTCACAGGCATCATCATCCAGAGTATTCCACCAGTTCCTGGATGCCATATCAGCACATGCCAGTGAGCACGTATATTTCCTCAAAACCCATGAGGTGTTGACCAGCAATATGTGTCTCTTCCATCAAATAGCAGAATATCCTGTGGTAGTGGGTGCTATAGACTGCATGCACATATGCATCAAGGCACCACCCAGTGAGCAGGGTAGGGCCTACATCAACTGCAGGGGCATCCCATCCATCAACTGCCAGGTCATTTGTGATGCCCAGGGCATTATAACGAATGTGTGTGCTGGCTGCCCTGGAACCTTTGACAATTCCCACATATGGCATCTGATGCAGCCATACCAGAGATTTGCCAGTGGGGACATACGGTCACATAGTGGGGGATGCAGGGTACACACTGGAGCCGTGGCTGATGACACCCATCAGAAATGAACACACACCTGAACAACAACGCCATAATGAGGCACACGCACAGGCCAGACATATAATAGAGCATGTGTTTGGGATGCTCAGGTCACGGTTCCGGTGTCTGGACACATTCAATGGAGCCTTGCAGTATTAACCAGCTACATGTACCCAAATTGTTATGGTATGTGCTATGCTACACAATATGATCCTGCAGAAACAGCTGCAGCAGGAACAGCATGGGGCAGGGCAACACAGCCCCCCACCAGTGCCAAGGCCTGCACAGGCACAGAGTGACCCAGAGGAGGAACAGCCTGAGCCTGCCCTAGTAGGCAGAAGGAGGCATGCGCAGTATGCCCTGGCCTTGGCAAAGAGGCAACGCACAGCACATGCACTGACACAGTAGGGACCCAGGGGATGACACCTCTCTCTGACTCACACATACAGTAAAAGGGATGCCAAATATGACACTACCTGTGGTCAACCATGTATAGGGAATATACAATGTGTATCCAACATAGGCAGCCCTCCAGCACCATCCGCAAGTCTGGCACACCCGCAAGGTAAGTCAATCAACCTACCAATTGCCAAATTGAGTAGAATGTGTTGTTACCTGTAGCTATGGTATGCATGTGAGCATGCAAGGGAATTTGGTGGGTGAATGTTATGGCAGCAGACAGTAAACACCCATAGTGGCAGCATAACATCTGTAACACATACTGGAGTCCCCATAGTAGCCAGTACTACACAGGGTGGCAAAACCCACTACAGGAAATGTGCTGTGCGACATGTGTGTCCATATGACCTACGCATGCCACTCAGGATGATTCACATACCCAACAACAGTCACAGCCAGCAGGACAGGTGTAGACAAACCCAAACTGAGGCTGTGCCTTGGCCCCAGAATGATAGCTATGGTTAACCCCTCCCAGGCCTGCACAGACTGACCACAGCAGGGCAGGCAGTGGGATGTTAGTTCTGAAGGGTAGGAAGTCAGACAATAATATGTAGGGCAACCAAAGCCATGATCTGTAGTACACTGGTATGCCTCTAGTCAGCATGATAGTTAGCAATACAGAATGAAATGGAGTACCTGACATACCAATATGGTCATAGCAAATGTGTACATGTTTCACATGTGCCCCCCACATCCAACATAGTAATGTAAAAACAGTCAGGTGTGCCCCCACAATCCTGTGTAGAAATGTAGAAATAGTCAGGTGTGCCTCCACATCCTACATACTAATGTAATAACAGTCAGGTGGTCCCTGCCCCATGCCTGTGTAGAAATGTAGAAACAGTCAGGTGTACCCCCCCCCCACTGTGCATAAATGAAGTAACAGCCAAAGCCAAATGATCGATGGATACCCTGCAGAGACAGCATGCTACCTGTTGATGTGCAACACAAAGGTCAGCACAACAGCACAAACTACCTGGACACGATCCGCAAATTCAATACAGATGGCCATACTGGGCATGCTCACGCACTTAAACACATGAAAGCCATGACTGCAAACATCAGTGGACAAGACATATCTGGCAGTTGCAGTTGTTAGTGCAGACACTTGTCAGTATTCACCACTCATGCCTTGCACACACAGTGGATAGGAATACAGACATATATGTCAGGACAACATACTAAAAGAAGCCAAATGTAGATGTACATAGATGTGTGGAAGAGGGTCACTGTGACAAGGTGCCATCCAGGCCTGTCTCACCCAGCACACAGCCAAAGGGCCCCAAACACATGAGGTGCAAATGTCTCCCACTGCAGATACTAGCCACCAGTATCTGTCAGCATTACAGACTATGTGGCGCATGTGCCAGCTTTGCAACATGACCGTACAAGGAAGTAGTCATCTAGGAGCTGTATACATCTACCTGTGACATATTACCCCTTGTGAGCCTGCATGTAGCATGTCAACCCTTAGATTAATGGGTATGGCCCATGCATACACCGGCCTCCCCATATCCCTACTATGACAAGCCTGCTGAGGTAATCCAATGTGAAATACACCTTTGGGAGGTCTGTAGCCCAGTAATCTCTGTAGTGTGTCCTGCAACTGTGTACTGCTGTAGTGTGATAAAGTAATTATGTAGGTGTTCTAACCCCAGATGTGGCAGTTGTGTGTGTGTGTCTGACTGAGTAGAAAACAATGCTTTTTAGAGTACTCACACTCCTTACAATTCATATCCTCAACTTTGGCAAGGCTGCTGATGTCACCCACCTAGAAATACACCTCTGGGAAAATTGTAGCCCAGTAATCTCTGTAGCACATCCTGTAACTGCGTACTGCTGTAGTGTGATAAAGTAATCAAGTAGGTGTTCTAACCCCAGATTTGACAACTCTGTGTGTCTGTCTGTCTCTGACTGAGTAAAGAATAATGCTTTTTAGGGTACTCACACTCCTTACAATTCATATACTCAACTTTGGCAAGGCTGATGTCAACCACCTAGAAATACACCTCTGGGAACATTGCAGCTTATTAGTCTCTGTAGCGCGCCTGGTAACTACGTACTGCTGGAGTGTGTTTAGAACTGTGGTAGGTTTCCATCCCCAACCATGGCAGTTCTGGATGCTTTCTGTGTGTTTCAATGTCTGTATAGGGAGCAATGCATTTTAGGCTACTCACTTGCAGTACATTTGAAATGTCCTACTTTGGTAATCCTGCTGTTGTCATTCCTTGTGAAATACACCTTTGGGGAAGGGGTTCTCTAGTAATCCCTGTGGTGCATCCTATAACAGCTCTGTGATGTAGACCTTGGTCATGGGTTCTCTACCTGCACATGTCGGTTGTGGATGTTTTGTGTGTGTCTCACTGTCTGTGTAGGGAGCAATGCATTTTAGGCTACTCACTCGCAGTACATTTGAAATGCCCTACTTTGGTAATCCTGCCGATGATGTCATTTATTGTGAAATAGACCTTTGGGGAAAGAGTACTCTAGTAATGTCCATGGCGCGTACTATAACTGCGTAGTACTGTAATGTAATAAACTACTTCCAGACATGACAGGTGTGTGTGTGTGTTTGTAACCTGTATCCTGTGTAGAGGTGGTTGTGAGTGTGTGTGACACCTGTGGGCAATGTGGAGTGAGTTTTGCATATTTCTTATATGGTGGCACTACGATATATCACAGTGTCAACCATACTGGGATAACAGATTAAAATAGCTGAGAGGCTAGGGTGCAAAGCCATACCCATACATGTGACATCAAGGCCAGACAATCACAGTTAGCAACCCCAGTATTACCCAGAGCACACTCTCAACCCATGTCTCATACACACACACATGCCTAGGCAACAGCCAGTATGTGGGTAGTACACTGCATACTGGCTACTGATAGTAACTATGGAATGATAGCAGTGGGCTAGAGAGGGCATGTCACCCTGGGCATCTGTTCAATATGCACGTACATGCAGACAGTGTACCTCCCCCATGTTCCCCAATGGACACCTGCACTACCAGTGGTGCCTTCACATGTGACCTACAACAGACATACCATGCCTGACAACATGCCCTGTATGGACGATGCCACTGACAGCAGGGAATGCTATCAGCATGTTATCAATGTAGGTACAGGGTAAACCTGCTGCCCATTACCAGTACCTGCCACAGGTGGGCAAGACTGGCACATCTGATAATAATCTGTGTTCACAACATGGGCCAGACACCCCAGGTACACTTTCACATGTCACTGTACATGCATGTGGGAGGTGTGCACATCTTAGACACCATCCATGTCATGGAGTAAGGAACACAAACATGGCAGGGGATGCACAGCATTGACCACACACAATAGCCATCCAGGTGACTAGATGGGGATACAATACCCACCTGTGTGGGCAAATGTAGAAACAATAGCCCTGAGCCACAATGCAGACCATTAGCATGTGGCCTAATGCCAAGGTATACCCAACACCTACCCTTGTATAGCCTGCTGGCACAGTTGACCACCATACACCTGTGCAGACATGCACCCATGCATGTCAGTACTGGGACCCAGTGTGTTTGTGTGTGTGTTTTATGGTGCGTATGCCTACATCCACACACACTACAACCCCCATGGGCATACTGAAGCATGCTGTCTGATGTCTGACACCTCCTCATAATCTTTGCCCATACGACCTCCGTATGACCCATGTGGTGCATGAGATACCTGCACATTGATGTGTTGTGGCAATCCCACTAGTGATGAGTTATACTCCTGGCCCTGCCAAGTGTGTCAATGTGTACGCGGCTCAGTAAGAGTGTGGCTGTGTTGACGCTGGCACGTGTTCATGCGGACAGGCGCATGTACATCACCTAATATCTACCATATCCCTGTTGCGGATGTCACTCACCATCACATATATGTTCTGAGTGCTCCACAGCAGGTAACCCATGTGGCGCATCCAATAATTGCATTGAACTGTTATAGCACTACATAGTTGTCTGGGGTTTGATACCCTATGCTGGTAGGTGTGTGACACAAGCATGCTTCAGTTTTGCTCTCCCACCTCTCCCTGACATATATTTGCCTCTGTCTGCCTCCCCCACTCCCTCTCTGGTGGATGTGGAGACCCACACCTGCTTTGTTTAGGCAGCAGCATGTGTATTTAAGTGATGCTCAGGATCAGCTGATGGCCTCTGCATGAATTTCAGCCCTCCCCTACCTGATTGCATGTGGAACAGCTGTGGTAACATTCCCATAGCCAATTGCATGGAAACACACTCCAATATCTAGGAACATCATGGTGGTGTTGGCCCTTTTCATTCACTGTGAGCAGGAACTAGATCTGTTGTTTGGCAAACAGTATCTCAGATGGATTGCAGATTTACCTCTAACAACATACACTGTGGAAAGAGGGCAACAAACAGGAAGGGGATGTGCCTGACCTGACTAGAGACTGTAAGTGCTGCTATACTGCATATGGAGTAATGTTGGTTTAACAGTGTTTGTCTGGATATGGCTGTCCTACTTGTCGCAATACCTACCATGTCAGTTCCATGTATATGAGGAATCCCCATCTGCAGGGTCATCTGCAGACTGGACAGTGTTGTGCTTTTGGTTTCATGTGTTAGCCACGGAGCATCTATCTGTGGAATGCAGAAGGTAGTGTGAGGATTGAAGTCTGTAGATATTGAAGGCTATGACACTTACTGACTTCATACCCTCATGGGACATATGTTGCAACAAACCCCATTACAATGGTAAATGTATGTGGTTATCGCAGCAGCATGTCTATATTGGCCCTGTGTATGTGCTGTCAGCCACACCTCTGTCAACCTTTGTACATAAACAAACAAGAAGCACTAAACGAACAAAATGACAAACCAAATAAACCAAACAAATATGAGCTGTAGGAATCACAAGTTCAAGACTAACGAAATAAAATTAAACTTTTGTATATAGGTTGTACATGAAGTGGTGCATATGTGCTGTATACCATAAATAGTGTCATCATATCTGATAACAAGCCAGTGATATATCTGATTGCTACACATTATATACAGTAGGGATTATATTTCATGACATAACCTGGACATTCTGTGGATGTTTGTACAGTACTGAGGTCTGTGTAGTGATGGTGAATGTCGGCAGTGTGTGTATTGTTAATATGTACGTTAGCCTGTGTACAGACTGTGGTAGATGTCATTGTTCTAGTTCCAATTCTGACTGATGTTACATGCTGTCCCACTTTATGGTACCATTTTGGCGTACATGTTTGTAGGGCCATACACACACATGTCCCATACCACAGACAGCCATCAGACCAAACTGTTTAGCAGCCCAGTATATGTAGTGTCATTCTGTCAGTGGCACATATGAGGATAGTGTAGAACAGATAGTCCATAAACAGATAGTCCATATACTGTAATATTATGCTAGCTTACCATATGTGGCTCTGACTGTGTTCACATTGGTTATGGTTATGCAATTTCACACAGGTTCTCTTACCCTGTGCTGTGACATGCCTGTTGAGCCTGCTATATATGCAGGTACATGTGCATTCCCCCATAGGAGATGTAGGCCAGTGTTGGGCCAGTCTGCCTGTAGCCTGCACAGTGCATCATTACATGCCTAGCAGCTTAGTGTACTTACCCAGTGAGATGTCATGTGCAGATACTTGCCAGATGTACTGCTGCCGGGCCTCCCTTAACAGTCATGTATGTCAGACAGAGCAGTGGGATGCTGTACAGATGTATGTCAATACCTAGTGGGTAGTATGTGTCCATGGCACCCTTGTACCAGCAGTCATTATGTGTCAGGCCAGACAGGAGTGTGTGAATGCAAAACCTATGGTGGCAAATGTATACCAGTCATTATGTGTTATACCCATCTACATGGCTGTCTACATCCATATTGTCAGGCCTGGTACACATGCTGTGCACTAAGGGATTATGTGTATACTTCTGGACTCTACAGGGTGTGTCCAAAGTTCAACATATATTGGCCAATATCTCTGCTGCACTCCACAGGGGCATTACATGCTAGCGGTGGTACTTTATAATGATTTCCTTAGGATGTCTGTCAGTAGCCAATGGCACATGTGTTATAAGCAGATGTGATCTTCCACACACACCATGTCTGTGAAGACAATCCCAATGACAGTAGCAATAGTCTACTAATATACCTGTTATACATACCTGACATACCCTTGCACTATGACTTTGGGACTATAGGGGTTGGGGTAGGGCTACACTCCATGTCCAGACATATGATGGAAATATATGTACATATACGTATCCAGATAGCCATATATGACTATGAAATCATGTCCCTGCTAGACAGAGGCACAGTAAACTAATCATAAAAGGGTACCTTCTGTGACCTACTTTACAGAGGCACAGTAGGCTAATCTAATAGGGAGACAGAAGCCAAATACACTCTGGCTAGGCTTATAAATGCCCTAGGGCAGATAGCCTAGTATCTACCTATGAACATATGAGCCTATATATATATATATATATATATATATATATATATATGATTACACATGTGTACTACTTCCAATTACCACTGGCATGGCAAGCACCCACTATAAATCCCTACAGCATGTGGGCGTGGTCCCTTTAATTTCCTGTGTGATGGACATCCTTCCTGTGTGTGGGCATCAGTGTTACAGACGGCAGGTAGCAATACCTCTTACAGGAGAACCTGCACACTCAGGGCAGCCATATATTTGTAAGAGGATAAGGAACTACAGACAGACTGTCAGTAGAGTTGTGTTATGCTTTGTATATTACTGGTGTTACAGGGTGTGTGTGTGTGTATGTGTGTACATACTAGTTTACCTTGGAGTGCAGTCTGTCTGCATAGCTCACTACTGTGGGCATATCCTCTTGCTGGACAGAGGTATGCCTATCATGTGTTGTCCATCCACCACACAGGTCCTTTGGCAGATATTACACTGGCAGCGTGTGTGTTGATTGCTATCAGTACATGGTTACATCAATTTCTGTTTCTAATCTCAATTCCCTGACTAAGAGTATGTTGCAGACTATCCTGTAACACCAGCAACTTGCCTAGTGTATGACAACAGTGTTTCATATATGTGCATGTGTTCCAGCATCTGTCCTCCATCTACATACCAAGCTTTGCACATATGTCATGCTGTTGGGGGTTGTTCTGTAGTGGGCTGTGAGTATATCAAACTACCATTAGCCTACTGCTGTTGTATCCCCCACAAATACAGTGGGGCTGGGGCCATATATGTGTGGGCGTCACCTACACAGCACGTGTGTGCCCTTATGTACTCCAGAGGTCAGTGTATGTAACAGTGGTATATGGCCCTGTATTATTGTGTCTAGGTGGGGAGCACCATAAATGACCTAGGCTATTACAAAATGTGGGAGTTTCAGGGGTGAGCTGCCACAATGTATCTGGATGTACAGTACCATATACTTCACCTATATTTACATTACTTACATAAATTGGGGTACTGCAAGCCTACTGCTTCCTGGCATACAGACTGTTCTGTTTGTCGGTGTACTCGTGATGGTGTCAGTTATGCCTTATTATGTAACAGTGACAACCCATGTGATCACATAACGTCTTTACCACCTACTGAGTTTGTACAGAGTGTAGATAGAGGTTGCTGAACTACATACCTGCAGTATATACTGTTGAATGTTTGGTATCCTGTGGCCCAGTCTGTCTTCCCTATTGTACAATTTGAAGGGCTTGGCCTGGACAGTAACAGCTGTGAATCTATCCAGACTACTGTATTAGTGCAACTGTTTCACAGTTGCAGTACTCTGTTTATATGGATGTCAGTGTCTGAACAGCAATATGACATGGCATATAGAACTGTAATAGAACGCAATTAAAGGTATCTCATTTCTGAAAACCTGTGTGTGGTGTCTTTCCTATGACCTCTGTATGGGTATATGTTGCAGGCAAAGATTGACATTTGTATAGGTGGCCCATACAGTGTCCAGTTGTTCAGGTGTTAATTGTAGGCATAGTGGCTGTTCCACACTGTGTGCACCTTCTACATATGTATCTTACTCTACATATATCTGCATGTGCATGTGTAGTCACATGTATATATATATATATATATATATATATATATATATATATATATATATATATATATATATATATATATATATATATATATATATAGCTATATATCTGTATCTGCATATCTGTGTCTGTGTATTTGTATCCAGGGGATGTTGATGGCTTCCACATATTACATTTCCTATGGGTGGCAGACTGTACTTGGTAGTGTATTGCAGGGTGCACGTGTTTGGCTGTGGAGGGAATGCCTATTCGTACGAGACATATAGTGTGTGTGGCCTCTCATCCCCATTAATGGTGCATGTAGACATATGTGTATTTGTTAATCTGCCATTGCTATCTACAGATGTATGGCCATACATACCTATATATATATATATATATATATATATATATATATATATATCTGCTAACATATATATAACTATGTCCGTATATACCTACATAGATATATATCTGCGTACACATATGTAACATGCTGTGTATATGTAGACATATAGGTGTAGACACATATATGTGTCAATTTAGGCATATGCATGCATATATGTGCATATATATATATATATATATATATATATATATATATATATATATATATATCTACATATATAGATATGTGTTGTGTTTGTTTAGATATTAATATAGTTACACACACAGACATCTAGGTGTTGGTATACATACTCTGTACTGTTGCATGACAGGACTGGATGATATGTTTGTGAAAACATGGAATTTCTTTGTATCTGTCACGGCTTAGTGGTAAATCACCCTGTCTAGGGTGTGCAGGGTCCTTGGTTGAGCCTTGCAAGAACTGTTTATTTTGTTGCTGGACAGAACACGGCCCGTTGGTTACAGAGTGATTAAGGCACTTTAAAGCAGTTGTAAGCGGGTTTGCATGGAGCTAAGCACTGCCTACACAGATTAAGCAATTTAGAAGCTAACTGAGTGTAAGACACTGTAACCGGAGGTTGGCAGTGCTAAGCTTCGTGCAAACCTGCTTACAACTGCTTTAAAGTGCCTTAATCACTCTGTATCCAACGGGCCGTGTTCTTACAGCAACAAAATGAACAGCTCTTGTAAGCCTTGAATCCAGGACCCTGCAGATCATAGGCAAAGTGAATTACCACTAAGCCATGACAGATACATGTAAATTTGATGGTTTCAGAAACATATCATCCAGCACAATCATTCAACAGTACAGAAAATGTACTTTAACATAGATTCATAGGTTCATAGGTAGGTACTAGGCTATCAGCCCTAGGGCCCATACAAGCCTAGCCAAAAAATGTACCCTGGCTTTCGCCACCCAAGAAAATTATTTTCCTATGCCCCTGTCGAGCAGAACCACAGAAGTGATCCCCGGGATGAATTTCCCATTTCCCATCCAGTCATCAAGATTTTTCTTGAAGAGTGCTAATGAGGAGCTCTGTTTGACATAGATAGGTAGTCTGTTCCACAGTATGGGAAGTCTCTGGGACAGGAATTAATCCCTCCAGCATGTTCTGTTTATTGTGGTGACAAGGTTTAGGTCCCTAGAGCGTGTAGCTCAGAGGGATTGGGATTTCTTTAAGTGGAGCATGTTCAACAGCTCTGGGTTTGACACAGCTTTGTATGTTTGGCAGAGATCGCCCCTGAGTAGGCGATATGCGATGGTGTAAAGCTGTAGTTTTTTGAGATGGTCTGCATAGGGCATCTGTTTGAGACCAGTAATCCTCTTTGTGAGGTATTTCTGTGGTCTTTCCAGTTGTTGTAGATGTCTTGTGAGGTACATACCAAAAGGGGCGTTGTACTCTATAATGGGTCTAATGAATGATGAGTAGAGGGGAACAATGACCTCTTTTTTTCAGGATGAGAATCCTTTTGTGATGAGATGAGCCACGTAGAAGGATTTCCTGACCGCTGTGGCGATGTGATTATCAAAGGAGAGACTACTGTCCACCTGTGTCCAAGGTCTCTTAGATGTATGTGTTGGTGTGTATGTGTGTGTGTGTGTGTGTGTGTGTGTGTGTGTGTGTGTGTGTGTGTGTGTGTGTGTGTGTGTGTATATAAAACTAAACAGATATATATACCTCCCTCCATGTATACATATATATATATATATATATATATATATATATATATATATATATATATGTCTACATATATGTATGTGTGTGTGTGTGTGTGTGTGTGTGTATCTACATAATTATATATGTAAAACCCCCATATATGTATGTATGTATATATATATATATATATATATATATATATATATATATATATATATATATATACACATACACACACACATATGAACAGATTTATCTATCTATATACAATTTATGTTATGTGATGATTTGTGACTTATATATATATATATATATATATATATATATATATATATATATCTTTCTATCTGTGTACATTTACTGCTATATATCTGTCCATATGGCCATGCATGTTCGGCTCATATTTTTGGCCTGTACCTCATTCTCTTGGCAATTGACGTGGATGATCGCAGCATTGGAGTCAGTAACTAGTGCCGACACGTTTGTGTTTCAGACTTCATGTCCTTCTACATATGTGTTCTAATACATATAACTGTGTAACTAGCAACGTTTTAACTGTATTACAGCAGTATTTGACATATATCCCTATGTGTGCCCATGTTTGCACACTCTGTCCAGACTTCTTGCATTAACAGGTTGTGTGGTATGATATTACTAAATTTCCTGTACTGTTGACTGATTGTGCTGAATGATATGTTTGTGAAAACATCAGGGTTATGTATATCTGCCATGGTTTAGTGGTTAATCACCTTGTGTATGGTGTTCAGTGTTCTTTGTTCGAGCCTTGCAGTGGCACTTTATTTTGTTGCTGGGCAGAACACCGGCCGTTGGATACTGAGTGAGTAAGGCACTTTAAAGCAGATGTAAGCGGGTCTGCGTGGGTTTGCACTAAGCCTAGCACTGCCAACCTCTGGGTACAGTTTCTTACACTCAGATTCTAAATTGCTTAACCTGTGTAGGCACTGTTTATTCCCACACAAACAGGCTGAAACCCACTTACTTCTGCTTACAAGTGCCTACTCCCACTTACTCCCACACTAATTTCTTTAAAAGAAAAGAAAAAGGGGTGATAGGAAAGTGGTGAAAAAGAGGCACAAAGAGGGAAAGACAGTAGGCAAGATAGCTATGGATGTGCAGGAAGGGTGTAGGGAAGGTCCATAACTGCCCATTTCTTCTACAACAACAGCTGTGCATATACACTGGATTTAGAGGTAGATTTGCACCCTCAAACCCCTGAGAGAGGGGTGAGGACAACACAAATTCATGGTGATGCCAATTAGACCAGATTACATGTGTCCAGTGGACATGTGTGCGAAATGGACAGCTATGTATGGGGTGAAATTTTTTTGTGGGAACAGATTGCCCTTTTTTTTCAGGTGAGAGTGGAATGTTAGGGAGGGATAGTAGGTATATTTGGGGAGATAGGTTGGGTAGGTTAGCAGACAAGACACACAAGATGCATACATGGGTGGAATATGACACATTTGGGGGGGGTAAACACCTTGATGGGGAAGGGTGTTGGGATATCGGAAGCCCACAAGCCCCCTAGTGGTAACAGTGGGTCTGAGGTCCCCAGCCATGGGCAGTCACCACTACACCTTCACAGCCCTGAATGTGGCTGTGCTGGCAGCTGAGCTGCAGAGCCAGGCTGACTTTCTAATTCTGACTCGCGGCCCTCAAGCTGGCATAGAAGATCACCAAACTGCTTGTTGATCACTCAGCGCACCACATCCCCGACCTGTCAATGGGTGACAGGTTCCTGTCCGTGCTCACTCCTGGGGGGGTGAGCCCCATCTCCTGACGCGGTTTCACCCAAAAGTGGTGCAGGACCAACGGACAGGGAGATGCAGGGTTGGGCCCCAGACATGCTGGTGCCCCATGCCTCGGTCATCTGAGGTGGGACAGATGTGTCCACTGGGACCGGCCTTCCTAAGCATGCTATAGTGCGTAGATTTCAACATCATATATTGGTTCCTTCATTGAAGATTGTGCTTTAGGCCCGGATAGCCAACATGTAAAACTCTACTGCCAATCATTAGTGGACCGGAGTTCCGCTGTGGCAACCCCTAACCGGGAAAAGCCGAAAGACAGACAGTTTTTTATGGGTTAGTAACAGTCAATACATTCTAGGATTATGTAATACAACATGCAAAGATATTCCCATTAACTAAGACACCAGATACGGAACAGTTGCATAGCAAACAGAACACATGCATATATGGGACCACAGTGGTAATAAGAACATCATGCAGGTACGTTGATGGCACCATGAAACAATGTTGGAATAATTCAATATGGCACATGCATGGGAACCATTAGAATATTTATCAAATGATTGGCCATTAACAGAGTCAGTACATACCAGTTGGGGTGGGTATGTTGATTATTGTTGGAGATAAGGTGGGGGGAGAGAAATATGTCATTAACAAGTAGTATATTCCTGTACTCAACATTACTTTCCTAGTCAGTGCTGTTATCTGTACCTTACAAGTCTTACTACACTACCCTATAGACCTATACTGGACACTGATATGGCTGTCAATATCATTACACATGAACCGGTTTTACCTGCAGTGTACACCTCTTACCTGGTATACCTGTGGAGGGAATGTTTGTTAACACTGACTAACTGTTGGTACACATATGCCCGGATTCTGGGTTGATGTTTTGCACTATGCTATCCAACTTTATGCACAGACTATGGCCATGTGTTGACTACATGTGGGTGTGTCTGGACATATCTGGAATATTGCCCTCTTCCACCTTTAGTGACCTGGCACACACATATACATGCTTTCCTACACAGTTATATTATGTAGCACAGTGTGGGTGATAGTGACCAATGATACTTTCTTATTCAGAGAAACTGCAACACTCACAATCCCCTACAATACCATAGTGGACAGTACCAGTACAGGTTATATTGGTCTGTATTTATCAGCACATTATTCGATCCAACGTACCTGTGAGAGCAATGTTTGTTAGCACTACTTGACTGTTGCCACACAAAGTTCCAGATTACACATTAATATTCTACACATACTACTCACTCTGTTACTGTACACACTCTGGTCACAACTTGACAACATGGAAGTGTAGATAGGACATACTTGCAATATTACTCTCCTATTGGTTTCGGGGGTTGCTACAGTGACAGGTGTGTTCTCATGATGGTTGACAATCACTTGTATTCCCTGTTTGCTGGCTACACATCTGGGATCATGCCACAGACTTACCAGGGGGACAGGGGGACAGGCAGCAGATATGGGAACATACACTGGACATTCTGACCTCATGTGTACAGTTGAGGGGGTATGAATCTGTATGCAATCTAATTCCACTCCCAAGATTCAGATCATGGCTGTGTCTGCTACAACTTAAACATTGTCCATCACAGTTTTGTCTGCTATATTGATATTGCTGTATATCTCCAAACAGCTTTCTGTCTTACTAATCCCCTGTGCTTATGCATTCTGACCTTGTATAATAACACTCTTATACAGATTTCCTAGACAGTTATATGTTGTAGTACTGTGTGGGTGACAGTGATGTGTAACACCTCATTATTCAGAGCAACTGCATATCATTCATGTATTTCTAGGCACAGTGTTGGTATCTGACAAACCTGTGGGAGGAATGTTTATTAACAGTACCTGAATGTTCCCACACACAGTTCCAGGTTCCACATTACTATTATGCACATACATCTCACTCTGTTACTGTACACACTCTGACCACAGCTTAAAAAGTTGGGATGTAATAAGACATACGTGGCTTCTTAGTCACATAATGTATTGGGGAGTTGCTAGTGTAACAGATGTTTGTCATAGATGTGCGTCAATCAGTTGTATTTCCTGTTTGCTGCCCATACGTCTGGGATCATCCCACTGATTTCCCACGGGGACGGGTTGATAGGCAATAGATATTGGCCACTTTTATAGACATTCTGGACATATCTGTACAGTTGTGGGGTATGATTCTGTATGCAGACTACTGCCACTTGCAGGATTCAAACCTTGGCTGTGTGTGCTAAAAAAGCAACACTTCACATCTCAGTTACATGTGCTATTCGTTTTTTGTTGTATGCATTTTTCCTGTTTACTGTCTATGTGTCTCTCAGTTATACTAAATGGCCTCTGGGGATTACACCTGTCATATACAGACATTCCTACACATTTGATTTATGGCACATGGTGTGGGTAACAGTGCTTAATACAACAGTACTGTTATATGATTGCAAATCTACATTACCATATGATACCAGAATATAGATATACAGTCCAGCAGTTGGACCTGTTTTGTCAGGGTATTACACTTTCATTGCCATAATAACAATATGAGAATCTTCCTGTCATATTCTCTAGTGTATGCAGTACTTGCCTTGAACAATACAGGTTTTATACTAGCAATTACTTTGCTACTACTTTTATTTTTATTTCCTATGACATTAAAAGCATGGGTATTACTGACCTGCCTTGCATCGCAACAGTGTCAGGCAGCTGATGTGGGCCTCCTGGTTCGCGGCCCACTCAATTGCAGCTGTGGGGGACATAAGAGGAATATTTAGCCATACCTATCCATGATATACTTGAGCTGGCAATTATTAAACAAGTCATGGACTGATACTTACACACGGCTGGGACATCCCCTGCTGCTCTAGCCTCTTGAAGCCACTCCTCAAAGAGGTCCCCATTCTGCCGCTTAAGGTTGGCATAGTGGTGCCTGACCTGCTCACCAGTTTGGGGTATGCCAGTGGCACTGGTGAGGTTGCGGGCGAGACAGTCCTGGGCGGGAGCCCTGGTACTGGCCCTGCAGCAGTCACTATGCATGGTCCTAGGAGTCCAGCCATGACCTTGGACTCCTGGATGCACCTGTAAGCACACTCCTTCTCCCCTTACTGCCATAGTGCCTGCAAGGGGAAGCTACAACCAGTTATGAGCTGTATTCCTGCCTCTTGGGTTTAAGTGCTCGAAGCACTCCTCAGTATGGAGAACGTCGACATCTGTGCAGTAACTGAAACCTGGTTCAAGGCACCAGAGAGCACCCCAGCACTACTGGGCTACAACTCATACCACACGTTTTGGCCACAGAACACAGACCGAAACACAAAAGGAGGGGGTGTATCCGTATTCATCAGGGATACCTACACCTCCAGGTTAGTGGCGCAGCATGATACCTCTGAGATCATCCATGTGCAACTAACATCGGGCAAATCTGCAATGCAAATTGTGGCCTGCTACAGATCACCCTTCATGACCCAGGACCACCACTCCACCTTTCTGGAGACACTGGAAAACATGAAGGTCTTACTGAACACCCTGATATTGGGTGATTTTAATTACCCTACCATTCACTGGGAAAACTACTCGAGTACAAATTCCCAGGCCCAGTGCTTTCTGGAATTCATCAACTCAAATGCCCTAGATCAGCTGGTAAACTCCCCTACCAGAGGTGAAAACATGTTGAACCTGGTCATCACCAACATGGGCGACAGGTGTTCCACACCAAAGGTCAACCCGTCACTGGTTAGATCAGACCATAAACTAATCACTTTGGATGTCCGCACCCAATCCATTACCACCCCCAGCTAAGGAAACCACAGTAAAAAACTTTTCTAAAGCAAACTTCACCTTACTTAAGACAGAGGTGATAAGTTTTACAGCCTCCACGCTAAAAGATAACGCTGCCCAAGATGCAGAAACCTTTACAAATGCACTTTATGAGCACCTACAAGGATGCATGGATTGTGGCATCCCTAGCAAAACCAAGACTCACTCCTCTAAGAGAAGGAAACCAGTTTGGTGGACCCCTGCAACAAACAGACTATACAATAGAAGGAGGAAACTAGTTCAGAAAAAAGCAAATCCCAAGAAGGAAAGACATCCCTGATCAGTATCAGTAAGAAACTAAGGTCCCTCATGAAATCATCCAAGGCTAACTTCGAAAGAAAAATAGCCAAGGATTCAAAAGATAACCACAAAGCCTTCTTTAGCTATGTTAAGAATCTAAGTGGCAACTCGCAGATATGCACTGAACTACTGCAAAATAGCGCAAAACATACTGAACCTACTGATATTGCCAATATCCTGGCAGACAGATTCAGTGCAAACTTCACCCCACTCTCACCTCCAAAAGGGCCCACAACAATACCGGAAAAGTGTAGTGTCCCAAAAATCACAGACGCACAGGTGAAAACAGCCCTTTCAAAAACCAAAAACACAGAGTCAGTGGGAATAGATGGTGTCCCAGGCTGCGTCTTGCACAAACTACAGAATGAACTAACCCCCCACCTAAACACGCTGTTCAGCCTCAGCCTCTCCACAGGCTACGTGCCCATAGAATGCCACACAGCAATGGTTATTCCTGTCCACAAAGGAGAGGCCACAACTGACCCTGATAACTATCACCCCATAAGCCTGACTAGCCTGGTCTGCAAGGCTATAGAGCGCATCATCATGGAACTCATTAACAAAGACATTGGGAACCTCCAAACACTTGACCCAACCCAGTTTGGCTTTGTTAAGGGCAGATCATGCCTACTAAACCTGGTTGACTTCTTTGAGACAGTCACCAAGGCCACAGACAAGGGAAAGGTGGTTCACACAGCCTACCTTGACCTTTCCAAGGCTTTCAACACCATTCCCCACTCAGGTTTTACAGAAAAACTCACCAGCCTGAACATAAACCCCTATGTCACAAGATGGGTTGCCAACTGGCTTACAGACAGAACTCACACGATAAGAATAGCGGGCTCCAGGTCCGCCTCTAAACCAGTCACAAGTGGTGTCCCGCAAGGCTCAGTCCTGGGACCCCTACTGTTTGGCATATACTTCTCAGAAGTACAGGCAAACACAGGAGGACTATGGCTAACCAAGTTCACTTGATGACTGCAAACTGGGAGCCATAATTGACTCTCCGGCTGACATGGATATCCTCCAAAAGGGCCTTACTGAGACAGACACCTGGTGTCAAAGTCATGGCCTCAAGCTAAATGATAAAACGATGCATAGTTATCCCATTTGGGAAAAACAAACCACCCATGAATTACCACATAGGTTGCGGCCCCCTTAATACAGAATAGGTAATAAGAGATCTGGGGACCCATGTAGATAGTAATCTTTCCTTTGACAATCATATTGCCAAAGTAGTTAGGAAATCCTTCTATGTGTCCCATCTAATTGCTAAAGGATTCACATCTAAAAATAAAGAGGTTATAGTGCCCCTCTACTCATCACTCATTAGACCCATCATAGAGTACAATGCCCCATTTGGGATGTACCTCACAAGACACTTCCAACAGCTGGAAATACCACAAAAGTACCTCACCAAGAAGATTACTGGCCTCAAACATATGTTCTATGCAGCCCGACTGAAAAAACTCCGGCTGTACTCAGTGGCATATCACTTACTCAGAGGTGATCTCTGCCTGACTTCCAAAGCCTTGTCCAACTCAGAACTGATGGACATGCTCCACCTAAAGAAATCCAAGTCACTGTGAGCCAAGTGCTCTAGTGAGCTAAACCTCGCCACAACAATAAATAGAACATGCTGGTGGGATATATTCCTGTCACAGAGACTCCCCATGCTTTGGAACAAAATTCCAAATTACATCAGGCAGAGTCTCTCACTAACAGTCTTCAAGAGAAACCTTGGTGAGCAGATAGGTAACAGAAAATATACCCCTGGGATCACTTCATTGGCTTTGCTTGACAGAGGATCAGTTAATTAATCAATGAGGTGGCGAAAGCCAACACACTCTTGCTAGGCTTATAAATGCTCTCTGGCAGATAGCCTAGTACTTACCTATGAACCTATGAACTTAAGTAGGGCTGATTTCTCACACTTTCCTGTGATTGGCCAGTTTTGGAAAGGCTAAGCTATGGGCACACCTGCTTACCTAAGGTTGGCACTGCATAATGAGGTATACTACTGGGCAGATTGAATTGGCTCCCCTACACATTGCTTACACTTACTAAGTTGAGCTGTGCTGCGGTTAGCATTGCTTAATAGTTAATTAGCACTATATTTGCCTTTTGGAAGTGATTTATTATTCATTACAGGTTATATATGTGTCTGGTATCCATTATTCATGTGTACATACACTGTTTGGGGACCTGGGGACTTCTACACTTTATTACAATAACATCTCAAATCTATGCTTACTGCAGTACTCCAGTTCACATATTTATGTTCTGTGGTAGGTTATACAACATCACAGTGTACAAATATTCAGTTCACATGTTTGATTTGATTTTCCTGTGGTGAGGATTAGTTTGCTGATACCTCATTTATATGTATTGCTATAATGGCTTAGTGGTTAACTACTGTGACTGTGGTGTACAGGGTCCTGAGTTCGAGTCTTGCAAAAGCTGTTTAGTTTGTTGCTGGGCAGAACACAGGACATTGGGTACAGAGTGATTAAGGCATTTTAAAGCAGTTGTAAGCGGGTATGCATGGGTTTGCACGGAGCTAAGCAATGCTAACCTTCGGTTACAGTTTCTTACATTCAGTTAGCTTCTACTTTGCTTAATCTGTGTAGGCAATGCTTACCCCCATGCAAACGCACTCAAACACACTTACTAGTGCTTATATATGCTTACTACTGCTTATTTGTGCTTAAACCTGCTTACTAGTGCCTTATTCATTATGACAGTGACACTTCACATGTGCATTTAATGCAGGACTCCAGTTCACATTTAAATGTTATTTAGTAGATTATTCAGCAAAAAAATGTAAAGAAATGTTCATATACAGATTTCACATGGAAAATGGTATGTGCTGCTGTGGGACTCAAACCAGGAATGCCTGCTCATTAGGCAGATGCTCTGACTACTACACTATTGCTGTGCTGCTTCATTTGCATATATCTTTCTTGTTATCCTCTTCAGCCTTTTAAGCTGCTTTAACCGTAGCTTAGCAATGGGCACACCCACACACTTACGGTTAGCTGTACTCGGAGTTTAAAAAAAAAAGGGGTTTCTTCTGTTTATGTCCTGTTGCTGTTGTACACATGGGGGACTGTTGGTGGGGATATGCGGACACCTATGAGTGGTCTCGCTCATTTATTTACACTTTCTGCTGTTCTACTTTGCAGGGGCATGTTTATTGTGAGAGCTCTGCTCTCAGACACGCCCCCTGCACTCGTCCATGCTCCGTGTAAGATTAGGAGTTCAGGCAGCGTGATTTCATTAATATGCACGCTGCCGTCCTCCTCCTAAATGGCTGCTTCCATGCAGGGCTAGACTAGTCCTACATGGAAGATTAGTAAATCCAGGGGAGGGCACCGAAACAGTGTTAAAAAGCAATAATAGATCCTAGCAGGCATACCTTTCAACTGTACAGAATTTTGCAAAATCTTGAGATTTTGGTCTATGTTTCATAAACTTGTGTTTTTCTGGCAACTTAGTGGTAAATCATTAAAGACTGAAGTTAGAAAATAATGACAGACATTTGATTTTCAGACTTCATATCCTTTAGAAAAATGCATGCTAATGCAAAACCTGTTATTCTATTAACTTTCTAAGTTTGTAGCAATATTTAAAAATTATCCCTACATTTGGGCCTTTCTCCCACTTTTATTTATGGCTTTGTCCAGATTTCTTGCTTTAACAGGTTGAGAGGTATGAATTCTACAATAGGGGAAAAAACAGTAAAAAAAATATACTTTTATGTGTACTTGTATGTATATAAAATATGCAGACATCTACAAATTAAAACTTAGGTTGTTGTTAAAAATATTTATAACTTTTCTGCTCTCCTTTTTACAATACAGTTGATAGCTAATTTATCATTCAGTCCTGGTTTCTTAATAGCATCTAACCACAACTGCCATTGCAATTCTTTTCCTTCCAAAACGAATTCACTGTTCCCACCCCATCTTGTAGTAGAAACTTTTGTCAATAATAAAAAAAAAAAAAACAGAATCTTTTATAAATTTTACATAAAAGAGATTGTCTATATAATGCGTTCATGGGCTTTTATTTCCTAATGCCATAACCATGCTCGTATATTCTATCCTTGAACATTCTGTTAGTTTTTCCTATATAGAAGGCTGGGCAGGATGCACAAGAAGCTAAATACGCTATCAATCTGGTGGTACAGTTACTTGTTCCTGGATTTGTTAAAGTTTTTTTTTTATAATTCTCTACTGTAACATAAGGGCCATCATTTACAAAATCCACATTTTGTCATTTTGAACTGTCCATGTCTGTGTCCTAAATTGTTATGAATACTCTCAAAAATAATTTTAAGATGTTTGCCTTTACTGAATGTTATTTTAGGACATGAGCCCAAGATATGTATTATTTCGGTGGAGAAAATGTTTTTTTTTTTTAATCACAACCTAAGGTAACATTCACTAGAGGCAACAATCTTAAAAATATTATTGACAGTAGTCACAACAAAACAATATAAAGCTAACCCAACAGTGCAACGGCCACAATAAACAAAAAAAATGTCACTTCTGAGACGGAACTACTTGATTTTTTATTAACAACTAACAAGTTAAAAAACAATAAACAGAATGACTGGATTGAGCGCTTTCTTCCCTCACATAGGGATTTCATCAGAATCAATAAGCGTTCCCATAATCTTCCAATCTGCTTCCAATCTGCTCAATCCAGTCGTTCTGTTTATTGTTTTTTAACTTGTTAGTTGTTAATAAAAAATCAAGTAGTTCCGTCTCAGTAGTCACAACAATTAGACATAGACAGTCCCTATCATTCTTTCCGTGAAGAGTAGTTTCGGTAGCTGAATTCCAATAGGTTTTAGAATCTGCAGGTAAAACCTGCACTGAGTGTACATGATTGCTTTATAGCTTGTTGAATGGCCTCCTACATCTTGGATTGGTTGATTAGCATACAATTCAGCTGCTTATGCTGTAATTAGCAGGCCATGATGCTTAATGGGTTTGTATGGCTCTATATACTGTGTAGAGCTACTTATTGAACGTGAAGTAGTGCACTCCCATGTCCGCATCATGGCACAACATGTGCATGGCTTATGTCACCTTGTAGGCTGTATAGGAATGTGTTCGATAATGTAGAGAATATTAAAAGAGAGTATTGTGGTATGAAAAAAGAAATATATAAAATAATCAAGAAAAAGTAAGACATTACTGTTGATGCAGAAATATTATTTACAAGGAAAAAGGCAGGAGGTATCAGCATTGGGTAAAATAGTAACGGAGGCTGTTAGTACAATGAAGGAAATTAAAAATATAAAACGAGGTAAAAAGTGCACAGGAGTAAATTATGAGTATTGTAGGACAGCATTTGGGAAATATATATGAGTAAAAATAAGGAAAATGTGAGAGAACTGAAAGGGTTTAAGTAAGATTTTGAAAACAAATTACTATAGTTCTTAAGAAAGTAAATGTCAGTTCAGTATCAGTCCCAGATGGAATAGAGAATGGAATGTATGAGAAATTAGTGGATTGGCAAAAAAAGCATTTTGTAAATGTACTGAATGAGTGGTCGAAGGAAGGGTTTGTTTATGAAGAATTATGTAGTGGGATGTTAAAATTTATATGGAAGAAAGATGAGAAAATGAAATAAAACATTGGTCACCCATCACACTAAATAATACACATTATACAATGACCCCCCATTAATATTCAAAAACGTGCACACTGATTGGTTAGCGTGCACGTTGTAAATCAGAGTTATAGTAATGGAAAAAGGTCCGGTCGCCTGGACTTTTTCCATTACTATAACACTTTTTTTTACAGCAACGGAGAACGCAAGATCTCCGTTGCTTCACACTGTCTCGCTATGTTAAACAAGTTTAGCATAGCGAGACAGGTTTATCTCCGTTGCTTTTTTAAAGGTGTCTCGCTATGTTAAACTCCTTTAACATAACGAGACAGTTTGTAAAAAGCAACGGAGATCTTGCTTTCTCCATTGCTTTTGCCCACAGCTCTGATATACTTCATAGGCATACGCATGCGCAGTACATCAGAACTGCCGCAGAATACCAGACAGCTGCGGAATGGCAGCAAGGAGGCATTATACAATGCCATTATTTAAGAAAAGTAATTATTCTTTTGTTCTTAAGTAATGTCATTGTATAATAGCAATAACCCACTTCTGGTTGTGGGTAAGGCTGGATTTACCCACGGTTGGCTTTGTTTGGCCACTCGGGCTTCACCCTTGTGACCAAACCACACCAACCGTGGGTAAATCCAGCATTACCCATACCCAGGCGTGGGTTATTGCTATATTATAACATTTTTATGAGAATAACACAGAGAAGAATGGAAAGAAGGATTCAGGATATTCTGGAAGCAAGTATAGATATGATATAAAAGAGAAGAGATGGCTGTGAGAGAAACTGTGGATACTGTAATTAAAAGGGAAGATGTGAGGCTTATGGTAGATGATATTAGCAAGACATTTGATACAGTGGACATGATGTTTTGTGGGATGTTATGGAGAAGCTAGGCATTGGTAATAGAATTAGAAGAGTGTGCATGTCAGCATGTCAGAATAATAAAGTGACGGTGTTAGTGAATGGTTGGCTGAGTAAGGAAATATGCATGAAGTGTGGTATAAGAGAAGGATGTCCCACTAGTGGAATATTGTTTGTATTGCTAATGAATGTGATAGTGAGTGATGTAACTTATAAAATGAAGGATGCTAGATATATGATGCAAAACGTGGTGGTGATTCCAGTAGTTTTGAAGTACACAGACAATATAGTTATAGGTACTAAGAACAAAATATGGATGAGGGAAGTCTTTTTTTTTAATGCATGTTTAAAGGAAATGGGAATGACCTTGAATAATGACTAAAGTAAGAGTTTGAGTGATGGGGTAAAAATTAGGCATGTGGAGGATCTGATAAAATAAATGAAAGAATATATCTTCTGTGGAGGACATATGGACTAGCATTCAGTAAAAATATTTTTATCTGATGAATCAAGGGCACCAGAACCCTAGAAAGAGGGGGGAGGAGTAACCCCCCACACACTTTTACAGCTAATTGACTACAAAGGCTTCAACAATTAAAAAAACCCTCCAAACATGGCAGCAGAATCTTTAAGGATCCATGCATGTGTCCCATGCCAGGAGAAGTCCACTCCACACTTACGTGCATGGAATTTAAACTAACGTTTTGTGAGTGTTTTTGCTGATCATTGCTGCCAGAAGGTTATGCTGCCCCCGAGAGTCAGAGTCATACTTTGCTTACAGGTAAGCAGAGTTTTTTGCAATGTTTCAGGTACTGTGTGTGTGTGTGTGTGTGTGTGTGTGTGTGTGTGTGTGTGTGTGTGTGTGTGTGTGTGTGTGTGTGTGTGTGTGTGTGTGTGTGTGTGTGTGTGTGTGTGTGTGTGTGTGCATGTGCACTCATACATACACAAACACATTTTTTATTTAAACTTTTAAGTCTGTAGCTGTACCTCTTTATGCATGTTGTGCAGTAACAAACTCATTAAACTCTAGTGATGTATTCAAGCATTCCCCTGGGATCAGTTGATCAGCACCTGTAAGCATTTAATATTGCTGGTTCATTATATATTAATAGATTGCAAAATCATATTACATACAAGCTAGTGAAAGATATCACACTTAAAGTATACAGTATTTGATGGGCAATATACCTGGCAGTGATACTATTGCAGAAGAGCTAGTAGTATACTAAATGACGCGCTTATACATTTACATAAATGTTTAGCATTGTTGTGTTTCTGTAAATGTCTCTGCAATCAATCAGTATTAACAGAACTGCTTGGCCTCATAAGAAACCTTACTGCTGGATGAACAAAAGTACTGACGATGTATATTTTGAATGGTTATTGATGTAAGTTTTTGAAAAATATTTGAAAAAATTATCACTTCCATTTTAAGGCTTTGAATCAAATTAAAGTAACTGCTGTGATGATATGTGCAGAACATTTCAGCTGTTTATAGTTTAATGGTAACAGTTATGGTTCTAGAGGGACATTCTTTATTGGCTTTAGCACACACTACTTAAGTATCATTAACTTGCTACCTATTACTCAGCTAAGGGAGTACTCATAATTGGTGGAATGTCTTTTTGGAGGTAAGATCCCTTTGCTTTATTGATCTGGATGCTCAGTTCCCTCATCACAACTGCACTATGTACAAAGTGACACAGATTCAGAGAAGGTGTATTTGTACACAAAGTCTGTGTTTGCATTGTTAGTAGCACAATAGGTAGTATACTTGCTTTTGATGCAGAAGGCTGTGGGTTCTACTCCCACAGTATGCAGATGGATTGCTGATACTCTACTTTAATGGGAGTGGATGCTGCAGTCCTGTGAATATCCTCCTTTGGAGGAGCTACTTAGTAGCTCCAAACCTGTTGTAAGTTTGCCATCCATTCCCTATTGCAATATTACTAGCTTATCATTTTTTAATGTAACATAGGCAATTTATTCTTCAAGGGCAACAGGCACTTTATTTGTAGATGAAACAATTAACTATAAAGTTGTTTGCTAGCAGCAACCTCTTCATTAGTTATAGTTCCCTGTAATGTGGAATTATTCTGCAGAGATTTTGCATATTTACGGATAATGGTGGATTGTAATGACAGAAGTTTGAGAGGCGTTTTATGGTTGAAATTTTCTGAAACGGGTAGTTTTCTCATTATTGGTTCATACATTTTGTTTCATCGCTTACTAGAAGACTGCTCAAAACTACAAATTTAAAGCATGCTCTAACAAGTGGTGATGTATTATACAAGGAATATAATTTCATACAATCAGGGAGGTGAATCAAGGAACGCATACATGTATGCATGACCCTAAAAATGTGTAAGGAGGCTATGGTCTGAAAACAGCCCAGAGGTAAGCTTAGTCCTCCACTGGGCAGATACAAAGTGAATGTGGGTTTTCATGCCATTTCTATGAATGTGAGTTTCAAGGGCAGAGAAGTTTACTGCTCATGCTAAGCCTGCTTTCATTGCGAGACAGTATTGTTTGTTTGGTAAATGGCTCACTGTTTGTCTGAAACTCAAGTGTCTATCATTATTCAAGTTTTGCAGTCCTCATAAATTGCCAGAAATTCACACATATGAGGAAAAGACCAAAAATATGAGACAATCAGGGACAGTCAAACATATGCTCTGATCTCTCAACCTCTTAGGACAAGAATCGGGGGAAAGTGTGAAAGGCTCAAAATCAAGGGCAAATTGCTCCCTTAATAAATGTCCAGGCTGTTCTTAAAAATATCTAAACTAGTACTTGCTTTAATGTAATTTGGTAGTCTGTTCCACGCATCAGCTACTCTGTCAGAGAACCAATTAGTACACTTCTCATTCCTATAGAATCTTCTATGTAGGTTTTCTGACAATTCTCTAGTACTTTTTGATAACTCCAAACATTCCCAGAGGTAATTGTCCCTAAATGCCCTATATACCTGAATAAGATCTCCTCTTAAATATCTGCAAGAGACATTGTAAAAGTTCAAATATTTTAGCCTTTCATAATAACTTAGATTTTTCACATCCATGGATGCCCTTAGTACATTCCACTGTACTCTTTCCAGTTTATTCATGCTTGTTTTCCTATAGGGTTTCCATATTGTTATTCCATACTCAAGTTTGTGAGAGAACTGAAAGGGTTCAAGTAAGATTTTGAAAACAAATTACTATAGTTCTTAAGAAAGCAAATGTCAGTTCAGTATCAGTCCCAGATGGAATAGAGAATGGAATGTATGAGAAATTAGTGGATTGGCAAAAAAAGCATTTTGTAAATGTACTGAATGAATAGTCGAAGGAAGGGTTTGTTTATGAAGAATTATGTAGTGGGATGTTAAAATTTATATGGAAGAAAGATGAGAAAATGAAATAAAACATTGGTCACCCATCACACTAAATAATACACATTATACAATGACCCCCCCATTAATATTCAAAAACGTGCACACTGATTGGTCAGCATGCACGTTGTAAATCAGAGTTATAGTAATGGAAAAAGGTCCGGTCACTCGGACTTTTTCCATTACTATAACTCTTTTTTTTTACAGCAACGGAGAACGCAAGATCTCAGTTGCTTCACACTGTCTCGCTATGTTAAACGAATTTAACATAGCGAGACAGCTTTATCTCTGTTGCTTTTTTTAAAGCTGTCTCGCTATGTTAAACTCCTTTAACATAGCGAGACAGTTTGTAGAAAGCAACGGAGATCTTGCTTTCTCCATTGCTTTTTTCAAAACCGTTGCTTTTTTAAAGCTGTCTCGCTATATTAAACCCGTTTAACATAGCAAAACAGTTTTTAAAAAGCAACGGAGATCTTGCTTTCTCCGTTGCTTTTGCCCACAGCTCTGATGTACTGGGTAGGCATACGCATGTGCAGTACATCAGAACTGCTGCAGAATACCAGACAGCTGCGGAAGGGCAGCAAGGAGGCATTATACAATGCCATTATTTAAGAAAAGTAATTATTTTTTTTCTTAAATAATGTCATTGTATAATAACAATAACCCACTTCTGGGTGTGGGTAATGCTGGATTTACCCACGGTTGGCTTTGTTTGGCCACTCGGGCTTCACCCTCATGACCAAACCACACATTTGGGTCTAATGTAAATAACAAACAATGACTTCATTATGTTTGATTTCCTAGACTTTATAAATCTTTTGATACAACCTATAGTTCTATAACTATCATTAGCCAATTGGTTCATATGATTAGAAAAACTCATAGCTGAATCTACCCATGTACCCAGGTCCTTAAATGAGTCTACAGTTTCAATCAATGTATGCTGTATTAAATATTCACTTTTCAGTTTATGTCTCCCAAATCTCACATGCTTAGTTTTTGATGTATTTATCAACATATTATTCTCCTGTGCCCAAATGGTCAGTTTAGTCAAATTATTTTGCAGAATGCCTTATCTGTAACACTTGTAATCAGTTTACCCAATTTCAGGTCATCAGCATATAGACTATAGAACACCTCAGATGAAAAAGTAAGGTCTGAAAGATACACTCTAAACAAGTAAGGGCCTAGTACAGAGCCCTGTGGGACACCTTGACTGTAACCAAGGAATTCACCTGTCCAGTTGGTGTGTGATACTTGCCATGTCCTATTTGTAAGCCATGCAGCTATCCATCTCATCAACAGTACATCAATACCTAGTTGTTCTAATTTATTGATCAATGTTTTGTGCATGACCCTCTCAATGCTGAAGTTAAATCTACATAAATCATATCACAGCACAATTTTCATTCATAGCTGTTATTATATTGTTATAGAACATCATGTTACAGGTGGTACTAGATCTATTTTCAACATATGCATGCTGATATATGGTTTCAAGTCCAATCCTATCCAGTTCTGACAATAACTTATCCAGTATTACCTTCTCCATTATTTTTCCACAACATGAAAGTAGACTTAAGGGTCTGTATGACTCTGGGTTTGTACTACTCCCCTTTCCCTTAAAGACAGGTTTAATAAGTGCATGTCTCCAATCTTGAGGAATCTCCCCATATTTATATGCCCTAGTGAATAATAGATGTAATGGCAGTGTAAGCTCTTGTTTAAGTGTTCCCAGGTCATTGTTACTTATTCCGTCTCCTCCCTGCGCTTTGTTTGGATCCAGTTTGCACAGTTCTTTTTCAATATAATCTAATTTGATTCCAGTACCTGGGGTTACCTGGATGTCACTAGGACAATTTACCACCCCTTTTGTGGAGCCAAACTGTTTTGCATAAGATTTGTAAAAATATCTATAATCTGTTGTGTCTAAGAATAAATTTTAGAATCTGCACACAGTTTATCAGTTTGTGTATCTTTACTCCTTCCACATCTTATGTATTTATAAAAAGGTTTCCTATTATGCTCAATACCTTTATATAAATTTTCTTCAAATTTTTCTTGATCTTGTCTAACACTATGCTTAATCTGTTTGTCCAGCTCATTTATTTCAGTTTTCAAAGTTGTAGTTTGACCTCTCTTCCATTTCTTATATTTTTTGTCTCTCACCTTAATCAGGTATCTTGTTCTTATGGAAATATACCCCCCTGATGTTGCGTGCCTAGATCCTGATGTTAAACATTTTTTTGACTTTTTGCACTCAAACAATTTCTCTTTCAAAACTTTCCACATTCCATCTGCAGTTTTTCCACTGAACACCTCACTCCAGTTAGTTTTATATAGTAACTGTTTTGCTTCACTATAATCTGTAATTAACCTTCTGTGCATTGGCTTAGATTTCAGTTTGACAGAATTATCTAGCAACAAATTAACCTTTATGACCCCATGATCACTGCACATCAGTGGTGGTAAAACTTGACTTGAAGTTGCAGTAATTTCTTTGGGAACACAAACAATATCTAGTATATTCTGTCCCCTGGTAGGTAACAGCTTTTAACACTGGTGATCTTTGTTCCTCGTATCAAAAGTTGTATGATTCTAACCATTGTTAGAAGCAAATCTCGACTTAATGATGATGATTGCACTTGTGCAATTGGCATGGCTTGGAGGACTGTTGTATCATATATTAATGACTGGATTGACGAACTAAATAATGTTATGCATAGAACAAATAGAACAGATTTAGGAAATGATGCATATATTTTCTGCAAAGAACATTCAACTCCTATGAGACATGATGAGGCCCCTGAGAACTATGGAATTGTGGATGCAAGCACTCAGCAATCTGAGGATCTGGTTTGTTTAGAAGGAAACAAAAAAAGAAAGAAAGAAAGGAAGAAGTTCTCAACAAATAACAAGGAAGAAAAAGAAACTGACTAATGACTGTAAAGGAAAGAGAATACCTAGTAAAAAGTATTCTGCTTTGTTATGTAACACACTGGTGACAGTGAATGAAGATATCTATCTATCAGAAAACCCTCAGTTTACAGAAAAAGGCATCACCTTTCCAATGGAAACGGTAGAAAAAAAGAGGCAAGGGGCAGGTGAAAAGGAAGAAATCAAAACTGAACGTGGAGGGATTGAAGAACATTACTGTAAGAGAAAAGAAGAGAAAGACAGATGTTGACTACATGGCTCAAGCTGTGGATTTACAGTGCCAGCTAGATGAGAATTTAATACAAAATGAAAACTGTGGAATTAATAAGACTGGATGTGATGAAGATCCATCCTTTGTAACAATTGATAGAGCAGAAATGGCTGTATTAGAAGCTGAAGATTCTACAGAGATGGTCAGCAAAGATATTCTTGTAATTGGAGATTCAGTTATTAGAGGAACTGATACTTATGTTTGCAGAGATGATAATGAACATCGAGTAGTGTTATGCTTGCAGGAGCAAAAATAGAAGATGTGAAACAAGCCTTGGAATGCCTTAATGTAAGGAAGTATGGGTCTGTTTTTATTCATGTTGGTACAAATGATGTCACCAACAAAGATTCTCTGACAGTTAGTCGGGAACTGACAGCACTCCTAGATAGTATAGCTTGTACTGGTGTTAGGACATATTTTTCACAAATCACCTATAGAAAGGATAGTCAGGTCACTGTGAATGAAAATATTTTTTGGATAAACACCTATATGGAAACATGTCCTGTTTTAAAAAATGGAAATGTGTAGAGCATCCAAGCCTTCTTTTGGGCACACGTGTTCAGACAGGATGGTGTGCATTTGTCTATATCAGGGAAGAGAATTTTTGCAGCAGATATTTTGCAATATTTGACAAACACTAGCCAGGATTTTTGCCAGGTCAAAAATGTAACAGTTCACAGCTAGCAACATTTGATGCATCTCTGATGGTTGTTAATGCTAGGAGCATTAATAATAAAGTTTTTTTATTAGAAAATTTGCATACGATCCCACAAGATTGAAGTTATAGTTTGTGAAACATGGTTGAACGATGACTGGAAACCAGTTCTGTTAGGTTATAAATGTTTTTACCGTATCACACATTCTGTCAAAAAATCAGATGGAGGTGTTATGATAGGGATTAAAGATAGCTATGAGATCTGTGATTCTTACATGTTCAATGATAACTGTTCAGTGATAACACCAATAGTAAAGATTGTGTGACTGTGACAATAAAGACAACCCTGGAACATATAGGTTCATAGGTTCATACTAGGCTATCTGCCCTAGGGCATTTATAAGCCTAGCCAGAATGTGTTTGGCTTTCGCCACCCATTTTAAATTTATTTTGCTGTGCCCTTTTTCGAGGTTAGTATACTGTGCCTCTGTCTAACAGTGACACAGAAGTGATACCTGGGGTAAACCTACGATCTCCCATCCACTCAT
This sequence comes from Protopterus annectens, assembly GCF_019279795.1. Lineage (NCBI taxonomy): Eukaryota > Metazoa > Chordata > Ceratodontiformes > Protopteridae > Protopterus > Protopterus annectens. The sequence goes on from NC_056729.1 coordinate 1,890,068,839, forward strand.
CAAGATTCCTCTTGAATAGAGTCAATGAGGGACTCTGCCTAACCTGGACTGGGATTTTATTCCAGAGTGAAGGGAGCCTCTGGGTTATGAATCTGTCCCTCCAGCATGTCCTATTTATTTCAGTGCTGAGGTTCAAGTCTCTCGAGCGCATAGCTCGATGGGATTTGGATTTTCTGAGGTGCAGCATGTCCATTAATTCCGGGTTAGACATGGCTTTATATGTCAGGCACAGATCGCCTCTGAACAGGCGGTATGCCACTGAGTAGAGCTGGAGTTTCTTTAACCGGGCAGCATATGGCATCTGTTTGAGCCCTTTGATCCTCTTGGTGAGGTACTTTTGGGGTCTTTCCAGTTGCTGCAGGTGTCTGGTAAGGTACATCCCAAAAGGGCATTGTACTCAATTATGGGCCTGATGAGGGATGAGTAAAGAGGCACGATGACCTCCCTGATCTAGATGTGAATCCCTTCATGATTAGGTGGGCTATATAAAATGTTTTTCTAACCACTTTGGCCACGTGGTTGTCAAATGAGAGATTGCTATCAACTTGGGTCCCCAGGTCCCTAATTACTTCTTCTGTACTTAATGGATTACCACCTATGTGGTAATTTGTGGGCACTTTGTTTTGCCAAAGGGATGACTATACACTTTTGGCGTTTAGCTTGAGGCCATGGCTCTGGCACCAGTTGTCTGTTTCTATGAGGCCCTTTTGGGGATGCTTGTGTCAGCTGGAGAGTCGATTATGGTGCCCAGTTTGCAGTCATCTGCGAACTTGGTCAGCCACAGTCCTTCCGTGTTGGCCTGTACCTCCGAGAAATATATACCGAACAAGAGAGGCCCCAGGACTGAGCCTTGTGGGACACCACTTGTAACTGGTTTGGAGTCTGACATGGCTCCAGCAATTCTAACCATGTGGGTTCTGTCCTTGAGCCAGTTTGCAATCCATCTAGTGACATAGGGGTTTATATTTAAGCTGGTGAGCTTATCTATAATGCCCGAGTGGGGTATTGTATCGAAGGCTTTTGCGAGGTCCAGGTAGGCTATGTAGACCACCTTCCCCTCGTCAATGGCCTTGGTGACTGTTTCAAAGAAATCAACCAGGTTTAAGAGGCAGGATCTGCCCTTAACAAAGCTGAACTGGGTAGGATCCAGTGTCTGTAGGTCCCCAATAACTTTATTTATGAGGTCCATGATGATCCTTTCCATAGCTTTGCAGACCAAGCTAGTCAGGCTTATGGGGCGATAGTTTCCAGCATCCGTTGAGGCACCACCTTTATGGAGAGGGACCACTGTTGCTGTACGCCACTCTTTGGGCACATATCCTGTAGTAAGGCTGAGATTGAACAGTAGTTTTATGTTTGGGTTTAGCTCTTCTTGGAGTTCATGTAGGACGCAGCCCGGGACACCGTCTGGTCCCATTGATGCTGTGTTTTTCGCTTTGGAGAGGGCGGCTCTTATCTGAGCATCTGAGATGTCAGGGGGGCAGCACTCTGCTGGGATAGATATTTGCCCTATTAGTGGGGAGGGGGGGGTTTGCGCTGAACCTGTCAGCTAGGATGTTGGCAATGTCTGTGGGTTCAGTGTATTTTTTGTCATTTTGGACTAATTCTGAGCATATCATGCATAGCAAAATAAATTTAAAATGGGTGGCGAAAGCCAAACACATTCTGGCTAGGCTTATAAATGCCCTAGGGCAGATAGCCTAGTATGAACCTATGAACCTATGAACCACCCAGGTTCCTAACATAACTAAAGAAAGCCTTGTGATTATCCTTAGTGTCCTGTGCAATTTTTCTCTCGAAGCTGGCCTTAGACAATTTTATGAGTGCCCATAGTTTTTTGCTAATACTGATCAGTGATGCCTTCCCTTTTTGGGATTTTGCTTTATCATTTAGTAGCTTCCTCCTTCTATTGTATAGTTTGTTTATGGCTGGGGTCCACCAGACAGGACGTCTGCCTTTGGAGGATTGGGTCTTGGTTTTATTTGGGATCGCATGATCCATGCATTCCTGAAGGTGTTCATAGAATGCGTTTATAAGGGATTCTGCGGTCTGGACCGTATTTTCCACAGGCTGGGGGGCTTTGAAGGATTCCACCTCGGTTTTGAGGAGTGTGAAATTTGCTTTAGAGAAGTTTTTCACTGTGGTTTTCTGGGCAGGCGGTGGGGTCGGGATGTGAATATCCAGTGAGATTAGTTTATGGTCTGATCTTACCAGTGAGGGATACACTTCTGGTCTGGAGCATAGAGTCCCCATGTTGGTGATGATCAGGTCCAGTATGTTTTCCCCTCTTGTGGGAGTGGTAACAAGTTGTTCCATAGCATTTGAGTTTATAAATATAACAATTGTTGGAGTGTATAGACCACCAAAGTCAAGTACAGATGACCTAGAGGAATCCATGCATTTCTTACATGAAACACAGAAGGGAAGAATAATATTAGCCGGGGATTTAAATTTACCAGAAACAGACTGGAATCATATTGATTCAACAATGTTAGTAAAGAAATTATTCACAGAGTATATTCAGGAACAACAGATGTTTCAGATTGTAAAAAACCTACCAGAGGATGGAATATACTAGACATTGTTTGTGTTCCCAAAGAAATTACTGTAACTTCAAGTCAAGTGTTACCACCATTGATGTGCAGTGATCATCGGGTTATAGAGGTTAATTTGTTTTTAGATAATTCTGCCAAACTGAAATCTAAGCCAATGCACAGAAGGTTAATTACAGATTATATGGAAGCAAAACAGTTACTATATAAAAGTAACTGGAGTGAGGTGTTCAATGGAAAAACTACAGATGGAATGTGGAAAGTTTTCATAGGTTCATAGGTTCATAGGTTCATACTAGGCTATCTGCCCAAGGGCATTTATAAGCCTAGCCCATAGTTATGTGGCTTTCGCCACCCCTTTAGTTTGAATAAAAACTATGCCTATCATTTTGCTGTGCCTCTGTCAAGCAGTGACACTGAAGTAATCCCTGGGGTATATCTGCAATCTCCCATCCATTGGTCAAGATTCCTCTTGAACAAGGCCAGAGAGGTGCTCTGCCTCACATGTACCGGGATTTTGTTCCACAGCATAGGGAGTCTCTGGTTGATGAATCTGTCCCTCCAGCACGTTCTATTTATAACCGTGTCAAGGTTTAAGTCTCCCGCCCTTGTGGTTCTGAGGGATCTAGATTTTTTGAGGTGAAGCATATTCATCAAATCTGGGTTTGACATGGCCTTATATGTCAGGCACAGGTCACCTCTGAGCAAGCGGTATGAGACTGAATAGAGCTGGAGTTCTTTCAGTCGGGCAGCATAAGACATATTTTTGAGACCCTTTATCCTTTTGGTGAGGAACTTTTGGGGCCTTTCAAGCTGCAGCAGGTGTCTGGTCAGGTACATTCGGAACCAGGCATTGTACTCAATCATAGGTCTAATGAGTGATGAGTACACCCGGACGATGACCTCCCTTGATCTAGATGTGAATCCCTTCATGATCAGGTGGGTGATATAGAAGGTTTTCCTAACTACTTTAGCAACATGAGTGTCAAATGAAAGGCTACTGTCAACCTGGGTCCCCAGATCTCTGATGACTTTTTCTGTGCTCAGTGGATTGCCACCTATATGGTAGCTAGGGGTAACCTTGTTTTTCCCGAAGGGTATGACTATGAATTTTTTGGCGTTTAACTTCAGGCCATGGCTCTGGCACCAGTTATCCATTTCTGTGAGGCCCTTCTGGAGGATATCTGTGTCAGATGTGTTTTTGACTATGGCGCCCAGTTTGCAGTCATCTGCAAACTTTGCCAGCCATAACCCTCCTGTGTTTGCTTGTACTTCAGAAAAGTAGATGCCAAACAAGAGTGGACCCAGGACTGAGCCCTGTGGGACACCACTTGTGACAGGCTTTGAGTCTGACATGGCTCCAGCAACTCTGACCCTGTGGGTTCTGTCACTTAGCCAGTTTGCAACCCATCTTGTGATGTATGGGTTTACATTCAAGCTGATGAGTTTTTCGATGATACCTGAGTGGGGTATTGTGTCGAAGGCCTTTGCCAGGTCGAGGTAGGCTGTATGGACTGCCTTTCCCTCATCAATGGCCTTGGTGACTGTCTCGAAAAAGTCAACCAAGTTTAAGAGGCAAGATCTGCCTTTGACAAAGCCAAACTGGGTTGGATCCAAAGTCTGCAAGTTCCCTATGTCTTTATTTATGAGTTCCATTATGATCCTCTCCATGGCTTTGCAGATAAGGCTTGTCAAGCTAATGGGGCGGTAATTTCCAGGGTCTGTGGAGGCACCGCCTTATGAAGTGGGACCACAGTCGCCGGCGCCACTCCTTGGGCGTATCCTGAGGTGAGGCTAAGATTAAACAGCTGTCCTAACTGTGGGTTTAATTCCTCGTTGAGTTCATGAAGCACACAGCCGGGGACACCATCCGGTCCCATCGATGCTGTGTTTTTTGCCTTAGTGAGGGCAGTTCTCACCTGGGCGTTGGAGATGTTTAGGGGGCTACAATCCTCTGGAATAGATATCTCTCCTTTTGGGGGGGAGGGGGGGAGAAGTTTGCACTTAACCTGTCAGCCAGTATGTTGGCAATGTGTGTAGGTTCAGTAATTTTCACATCATTTTGAACTAATTCTGAGCATATCTGGGAGTTTCCTCCTAGGTTTCTAACATAGCTAAAGAAGGCCTTATGATTCTCTTTAGAGTCCTTGGCGATTTTTCTCTCAAAATTTGCCTTGGATGATTTTATGAGAGCTCTTAGTTTTTTACTTATAATGATCAAAGGTGTCTTACCTTTCAAGGATTTTGCTCTATCTTGTAGTAGCTTCCTCCTTTTGTTGTAGAGCTTGTTTATGGCTGGGGTCCACCAGACTGGACGCTTGCCTTTGGTACAGAGAGTCTTAGTTTTGTTTGGGATTGCCTGATCCATGCAGTCCTGTAGGTGCTGGTAGAAGGCATTTGTAAGTGATTCAGCGGTTTGAGTAATGTTTACCACTGGCTCAGGGGCCTTAAAGGAGACCACACTAGTTTTTAGAAGTGTGAAATCAGCTTTTGAGAAGTTTTTCACTGTGGTCTTTTTTGCTTCAGGTGGGGGCGGGATGAGGACCTCCAGCGAGATTAGTTTATGATCTGATCTCACCAGTGAGGGGTATACTTCCGGTGTTGAACATTTTGATCCCATGTTCGTGATGATGAGATCAAGTATGTTTTCTCCTCTTGTGGGGATGGTGACTAGTTGTTCCATGGCATTTGAGTTTATGAACTCCAGGAATCTTTGGGTTAGAGTGTTCGGGCTTGAGTAGTGTTCCCAGTCTATATTAGGGTAGTTGAAGTCACCTAATATGATGGTGTTTGGAGATACATTTATCCCCTCCAAATGTTTTCAGGAAGGCCATGTGAGGTTCCTGAGTTTGAGAGGGTGGCCTGTAACATGCTACAAATTGCAGAGCAGTCTTGCCTATGGTTAATTGCACCTGGATGGTCTCCGATGCATCGTGCGTTGCCACCAACCTTGAGGTGTGGGTGTCCTTTATGAATATGGACACCCTCCTTTCTTGGTGTTGTCTGGATTTTGGGGCGGAACGCATGATATGAGGTGAAACCTGTTAGTGCTGGGGTGCTCTCAGGAGCCTTGAACCAGGTTTCTGTCACAGCACAGACATCGATGTTCTCCATATTGAGAAGGGCCTCGAGTGCGTGCATCTTGAGATTGAGACTTCTGGCATTGAGCAGCATTACCCTTAGTTTTTTCCTTTTGGTGTTCTAGGGTGGTAGCTCTAGAATTTGAGCCTTCCCTCAAAACGGCACTATCCCGGTGGCAAGAGCCTTCGCCAATATCCGGAAGCCCACGCGTGACAGGTGCAAGCCGTCCCTTGCGAAGCGTGGCTTGTCCAGCATGTCATCCCAGGCAGACAGACATTGGATCCCCTTTGAATGACACCAGAATTTAAGCCAATTATTAAAGCTGATCATCTTATCACTGTATTGTGGCATCATTCTAGGTGAAGGTAGGATACTGCTCAAGGTCAGGGTCGTACCTGCCTGGGCTACATAATCAGAGAGCTCCTCGATGTCCCTTTTCATGTAGTCCAAGGAGGTACGTCTCAGGTCGTTGACACCAGCGTGGACAATGACTGAGTCGTACTTGTACCTGCTGTTGAGAGACCTGAGTGCTTGCGTTATGTGGCGGATTCTAGCACCCGACAGGCAGCTTACTGTGACCTTCTCTTTACTCAGTCTGGTGAGTGGGACGTCAGTGTGTCTGACTATGGAATCACCAATGACAAGTGTGTCTGGCATTTTGTTTGGCCTTAAGGGCTGTGACTGTTTGGCACTCTGACTGTGTGGTCTATGTGTTGCATGTGTTGGGTCGTGAGGTGGTAGTTGTTTGGGTGTCTGCTTTGGTGGCCTCTGCTGTTTTGGTAAATTTTTGATCAGAGCCTCCGAGTATGTCTTTGTGTGAGTATGTGTATGATTTGAAGTTGTGATGGTACCATGTGTGACTGGGTATGTATTGTGTGTGGTTACCTTCTCCTCCTGTCTGGTCTTGCCAGTCCTATGTTGAGAGAGCTCAGCCTCCAGTTTGGCCATATAGTTGCATCTCTCGCATGTATTTGTGTTTTGTGGGAGAAGGAGAGGATTGTCTGTGTACATGAGGCAGTTGTAACATTGCCTCAATATTCCCAGGTTCACCAGTTGAGCTGGAGAGGACACTAGCAACTGATCCCTCGACATACTAGAAATAGTAAATAAAGTGACTTTCAAAGGACTCCGGGGGAAGTGGGTTTTAGGCTGGTGGGGTACTATCTATAATAAGAGTGCTTTATCAAGGTGCAAGTACTGTAGGAGTAAGTGCTAGGCTTTACAGATAGAGAATAGTCTACTTGGGAATCAAGTAGAGATGAACTTTTCAGTTATAGGATATGCTGGTTAGATCAGCAGTACAGCTCGAGGAAGGTAGTTTTAAGGGAAAATTGGAAGAGTGGAATTTAGATGGCCCAAATAGTTTAACCTTGTTTAACCGCCGCTGCTCTTGTGTGCAACAGTGGTAACTCAGCTAAATCGCTTACGCTTAGCGTGTTTTATAGCAGGGGGCTGAAGGGAGCTAGGAATTGGCCCAAAACGACCAATGGACTACTAGTTTCTGGCTGAAACTTCACCAAATCAGACAAAAAGGTCGCTCAGTGCTTCCCACTCCCACTGGTAAGCAAAGAAACTTCCCTCCTTCCTAATAAGGCAATGGATCAGTAACAGGAACTAAAAACAAAGCCCAGGGATCAGCAACTCTGAAACTGGACTACTCTAGTTCAGTAAGGCGGGAAAACAAGAGATTTTATTTGTTTTATTACAGAGACAAGGAAAAAAACAGACAGTAGAAATGGAGGGCAAAAAGTCAAAAAAATGTTTAACATTAAGCTCTAGTCATACAACATTAGGGGGATATATTTCCATAAGAACAAGATATCTGATTAAGGTGGGAGACAAAATATATAAGAAATGGAAGAGAGGCCAAACTACAACTTTGAAAACTGAAATAAACAAACTGGACAAACAGATTAAGCATAGTATGAGACAAGATCAATAAACATTTGAAGAAAATTTATATAAAGATATTGAGCATAATAGGAAACCTTTTTATAGATACATAAGATGTGAAAAGACTAAAGACATAAATTGATAAACTGTGTGCAGATTCTAACATTTATTCTCAGACACAACAGATTATAGATATATTTACAAAATCTTATGCAAAATGGTTTGGCTCTACAAAAAATGGGTGATAAGTTTTCCTAGTGACATCCAGGTAACCCCAAATACTGGAGTCAAATTAAATTATATTGAAAAAGAACTGTGCAAACTGGATCCAAACAAACTGCAGGGAGGAGACGGAATTAGTAACAATGACCTGAGAACACTTCAGCAAAAACTTATAGTACCATTATATCTATTATTCACTAAGTCATAGAAATATGGGGAGAGTCTTCAGGATGTGAGACATGCACTTATTAAACCCCTCTTTAAGGCAAAGTGGAGTAGGACAAACCCAGAGTCATATAGACCCTTAAGTCTACTTTCATGTTGTGGAAAAATAATGGAGAAGGTAATATTGGATACTTTATTTTCAGAACTGGATAGGTTGGGACTTGAAACCATATATCAGCATGCATATGTTGAAAATAGGTCTATTACCACCTGTAACATGATGTTCTGTAACAATATAATAATGCATATGAATGAAAAATTGTGCTGTGATATAATTTATACAGATTTAACTTCAGCATTTGACAGAGTCTTACAAAAAACACTTATCAATAAATTAGTTCAAGTAGGTATTGATGTATTCTTGATAAGATGGATAGAAGCATGGTTTACAAATAGGACATGGCAAGTATCATACAGCAACTGGACAGGTGAAATCCTTGGTTACAGTCAGGCTGTCCCATAGGGCTCTGTCCTAGGCCCTTATTTGTTTAGATTGCATCTTTCAGACCTAAAGTTTTCATCTGAGGTGCTCTGCAGTCTTTATGCAGATGACCTAAAATTGGGTAAAATGATTATATGTGTTACAGATAAGGCATATCTGCAAAATAACTTGACTAAATTGACCATTTGGGCACAGGAGAATAATATGCTTATAAATACATCAAAAACTAAGCTTATGAAATTTGGGAGATATAAACTGAAAGATGAAAATTTAATACAGCACACAGAGATTGAAACTGTAGACTCATTTAAGGACCTGAGTATATGGGCAGATTCAGCTATGAGTTTGTCTAATCATATCAACCGATTGGTTAATTATAGTTATAGAGCTGCAGGTTGTATAAAAACATTTATAAAGTCTAGGAAATCAAAAATAATGAAGTCATTGTTTGTTAGTTATATTACACCCAAATTGAGTATGGAATAACAATATGGAAACTCTATAACAAAACAAGCATGAGTAAACTGGAAAGAGTACATCAGAGATATACCAAGTTCATCCATGGACATCTGCGGTGGTGCAGCGGTAGCGTTTTTGCCTCACAGCAAGAGGTTCTCCCATTCGATTCTCGGCTGGAGTGCAGGGAATGCCTTCTGTGAGGAGTCTGCATGTCCTCCCCGCGGTTGGGTGGGCATTCGAAAGACATGCGTAAATGGGCGTGCCTTCGTTGAAGGTTGAACGTTGAGCTGGCACCTCGGCGTTTATCAAAATCTACTGCCAATCATTAGCAGACCGGAGTTCCACTGTGGCGACCCCTAACCTGGAAAAGCCAAAAGACAACAACATAAAAGACTAAAATATCTGAACTTGTACAGTGTCTCTTACAGATATCTAAGTGGAGATCTTATTCAGGTATATAGGGGAATTTAGAGACAACTACCTCTGGGAATGTTTGGGATTATCAAAAAGTACTAGAGAATCATCAGACAACCTACATAGAAGATTCTATAGCAATAAGAAGTGTACTAGTTGGTTCTCTGACAGAGAAGCTGATACATAGTACAGACTACCAAATTACATTAAAGCAAATACTAGTTTAGATATTTTTAAGAACAGCCTGGACACTTATTATGGGAACAAGTATTTTGGTATATTGGCATCTAGAAGGGCATTAATGCCTGTACTTGAAATCTTTGTATGCATGTATAATCTCTTTGATTTGTTGACTAACAAGCATATATGTCAACACCAACCCTTTCTCAATAGGGTGGTTTCTTATCTCATGCAGTTCCCTAGTAAAACTAGCATGTGGTGCCCCAACCTACAAGACTGGCCTAAATTTTGTTGCCGTAAGTCTATTTTCCTGTAAGCAATGGTTATTTCATTCTGTACATGACATGGCATTGCTAGAGTTTTCATCAGTTAATAGTGTGACCTTTCTTAACTGCCTCTAAGGATCCACAAAGCATTCCAGACAGTCTATAATACAATACCAGATTTATTAAAGGTTTATTGATTTACATCAATAAAGCTGGACGTCATCAGAGTTTTCCAGAAAAAAAAACACCATAATTCCTTTCAAAATTTCAAGTCAAGTACATCATACATAAATTGATTACAATTCTTAAATGTAAAAGTAGTAATAGTGAAGTAATATGCACATCCTATTTGAATATCATATGCACCAATAAAGTAAACTAATAAACCCATATAATTAATATACAATCTAATTTAATGGTTTAAAAGAAATTCTTCCATCACTAGTGCACTTAAACTGTATGCAGCAAAGCTGCAACATTGAATTTTTATTCTTAGATTATATATTAATTATATGGGTTTATTGGTATTATTTCATCCAATGCTTGGGAAAGAAAAAAAAAAGAAAGTTTTATCAGGAATTCAAAGTACAGCCATTTAACCTATTACAGAGCAATAAACTGATGAGTGTTGACAAAAGTTCAGATTCCTTAGCTTCAAAAAATGACTTGTATCCTAAAGCATGTTTTTCCCAACCAAGCTGTATCAATGCAGACTAATATAGTGTCCTACTCCTTGGCAGAAGAGCTTTGAGGAGTTTTAATAACCTCTCCATCAAAAGCCACACAGACAAGCCATTTCATATTCTAAGGCTTTTGTAAGTATTCTGCACTACATTCTTTAACAAATATACAGATATCTAATTAGCACTAATCTAAATGTGTTATTAATTTTTTTTACTACATTGTATTAATGTCTTTTAACTGTTTTTTTTTTCTTAATTGCACTGTAATGTTTGTTACTTAATTATTTTAAAAAAGTAAGTAATGTTTTTTGGCTTTTCCTGGTTAGGGGTCCCCACAGCGGAACTTTGGTCTGCTAATGATTTGCAGTGGATTTTTACAGTGCTGAGGTGCCAGCCCAATGCCCAGCCTTCAAAGAAGGCACACCCATTCATGCATGCACCTACCTGCATGTCTTTAATATCAGTCAACCGAGGGGACGACATGCAGAGTCCACACAGAAGGCGCTCCAGCTGAGAATCGAACAGGAGAACTTCTTGCTGTGAGGCGACAACGCTAACTGCTGTACCACTGTGGCCCACGTAGTTACTTTATTACTTAATTATTTTATTTGTGCTAATTTACTTAGTTGTAATGTGGAGCTTTTCTCCCTGGGCCTCTGCTGAAAAAGGGCATTAGCTCAGTCAGACTATCCCAGTCATCAAATGTCAAGTAAATAAAATAAATAAATAATAAATTGGCATCTGTCCAGGAAACTGAAAATTCTTTAAACAACTCCCAAAGTAGTGGTACATATGACTAGAAAAGCTTATCATAGGATCTCATACCAAATTCCTGTACTTCTCCCAAATTAACATTTAACATTGTGTGATGTCATTCAGCACGGATTTTTACAATGAACTAAATATGGGAAGTAATTGCTGATAAATATACAATATACTGCTCAACCTCATTTTTTGTCAGTGATGTAATTGTTTTCAGATTTGCTGCAAAGATTTAATTGTTCTAAAACTAGTATTGGTGACAGAAAGAAAGAAAAGGCAATTCAGTCTTTGAAGGTATTCTGGTCCTAAAGTGTTGCTCTGTTATTTATTTAATTAATTAACATTTGTTAACTGGGAAAGTCTGACTAGGACAGAGCCTATTTTCAGTGGAGGCCCGGGGAGAAATGCTCCAGATGCATATCTTTGGAATGTAGGAGGAAAGCGGAGTACCCAGAGGAACCCACGTGAATGCAGGGAGTACATGCAAACTCTGCACAGAAGGCACCCCAGCCAAGAATGAAACAGGAGAACCTCTTGCTGTGATGTGACAATGTTAAACGCTGTATCACTGCACCACCACTGTATTGCTTGTTGGTACAAACTTCGTACATTTCTCATAATTATGACAACTTCAGATTGTTTGTCTTCTGTTATAAATATTCATGCAGCACTAAAATCTATTTTGCCAACGCAAAAACAAAATGTATCAAATCCGATGGCCAAATAAGAGTCAGGGTTGCATAATAAACTAAACATTTGGGTATGTTTCTTTTTTTCTTTGACCGCTTTATTTAGATATACCACAATTAACAACATCCATAATTATATGCACAAAATAATACAAATGTTTCCTGTCCATATTTAAGCATAATACAGTTTGACATGCTGTATGGAATTATATTACTATAGTCTCAAACTTACATCAGTTAATACCACCACTGATGAGAGAATCTGCCTCTAGGTATTACTTCAGATTCACTTTTGTTGTTTAATTGTTATCCATCATCACTAACCATATTTCCATGTGTTTGTATCTCATGCAGTATTTACACCACATGGCTAATATCAGGGGGTGACTCTGGACTTTAAATGCCTTGTAACTTTATTTATTTATTTATTTTTTTGTAAAAGAAAAACTGGAGCTCCGAACACCACAGATTAAAACTTTAACATACTTCAAGAAAAAAGGTAAGCTCTTTCATGGAAAACAAACCCACTTCTTCAGACCATATAAAAAGTACACAGACCACTCACATATATAAGAAAATTCATAAAGACGTTATCCAATGAAGAGAGTATTCCAATCTAAAAATACAGTCCACTGGAGCAAGGAACTGGTCACTGAAGATGTGCTGTATCAACATACCCTTTTAAAAACATGAATATTAAAGCAGTCACTTAGAGAACTTATCAGAACCAATAATATAAAAAAAAGTATGCATCTCCCTGACATTTAAATATTTATGTCTAAGCGGCCGAGAATTAAGGACTGGCTTCAAAGACACATGTTCATTCAGCCCTGGAAATACATTATCCTTTAAAAGAAATATCTGTTTCATTTCATTCTTCTCAGTGATGGTCTTAAAGTCCCCACCCTCAAGTTTTCAGACACTAATTCTAATACAAGAAACTTAAAACTGTGCCTGCTCCCGTTCTCTAACATGATGAAGAAATGCACGTGTACGCTTCTGATTACTTATGCCCCCATGTGTTCTAGAATCCATTTTTTTAAACATTCTATTGATTTTCCCAATGTAGAAAGCTTCACACACTGTGCATTTACCATATTATATTACATTCTTGTTCTTACAATCAGCATAAAAATCAAAACAGTTTTCTTGCTTAGTTTGTGCGTGTACCTTAGAAGTACAACTCCAGGTATATTGACAAGCCTTACATAGTCTACACCAAAATGTCCGACAGCTATCTGAAGCATGAAAAGAAATCTGTTCAAAATTCTTATAGCATAACTGTTGCTTCAGCGACAAATTATTTTCATTATCATTGTGGATTTGCATGGCTCTTAGAAAGTGTTCCTTAAGGACGTCCCTAGTTACATGACTGGGATGCATACTAGTTTTATGTAATAAAGTATTCTTTCTTCATGGTTTTCTATAAATCCCTGTGTTAAATCTTTTGCCTTCATCAGTTTTAAAACACACATCTAAAAAGTCTATGGATTTATCAAAACCATGATGGTTGAACTTCAGAAACATCATAGTCCCGTGAAGGTAATTTAGAAAACCAGACAACTCATCTAAACTGCCAGTCCATACAAAAAACACATCATCCACAAATCTCCTGTAAAAGTGAAATACTGTGTATAAGGCTTATTGTCGAAAAGATAAACCTGCTCCCAGTGGGCTAAAACAAGGTTGCCATAGCTATTGGCACAATCTGTGCCCATGGCTATGCCAACTTTCTGAAGAAAAAAACTCATTGTGAAATATTAAACATTAATTTCTACAAATAAGTCAATCAAAGCACAGATCAAATTTATCTTTCCAACTGTGAAATTGGTTTGCTTACTTAAATATATCCTCATGTTCTCTACACCTACATCACCGGGAATAACACAGAACAAAGACATTGCATCACATGTCACTAAATACACATCATTATCCCTAGGATATGATAGATGCCACTGGCAGAAATCATTCAAAAAATTCTTAAACACACTATCAATATTGTCTAACACTTTCCTTAATTTTTTTTTAACAAAAATCGAAAGTGGCTCTATAACCCATCTTATACTGGCCATAATTAGATGCATGGATGGTTTATGGACATCTTTGTGGACCTTAGGAAATCCATATAAATTCAGAGTTACAGGATGTTACACTGTAAAATATTCGAACAGGCCTTGCTCAATAGAGCCATCGATTAACAAATCATATACTAAAAATGTACTCTGTCTATAACACTTGTAACAAAGCCCTTGTTAGTTTGCAAATACATGATGCTGTCAGGCAACATTTCAAATATACTAAGTAAAATTCCTTGTCCATCACAACCACTCCTCCTATTTTATCACATGGATGTATGACAAGGTGGGGAGCTGAACATAACTTAGTCTAAGCTTTTTGTTGCTTCTGAAGTCAAATTATAATAAGAATGTCTGTGTTCAACTTTTATGGATCTAAGTGCTTTTCATGCATAGCCACTTGCTCATTACCGGTTCTATAAATATTCAATGTGAATTTATTTACAACCTCACATGGCCTACATGTCTTAAAAATGCCTGCTTATGGCACTCAGTATCCTGATTAACTCACACACTAGAAATCATTAAATCTTCAGGTGAGCATGCATTATATGCGGCTACTCATTCACTATTTTTTACCTATTGAAACATCATTATTAAAGAGAATTCAGACTTTACAGTTTGAGATTGTGAATAAATTCACATTGAATATTTATAGAATCAGTCTGGGCGATATATGGACAAGTAGCTATGTACAAAAAATGGTTGCAAGCAACTAAGATTAATAAACTTCAATGGGATTTACAAGATTTCAAGACTGGTAATATTTTTCCTTGGCCCAGGGGTAGTTTGGGTCATGGCAATGTAAGCAACACTAACAGTGCTATTGTACAAACAGAGGAAATCTCTACTCGAGCACCTATGAATACAGACAATGGTAATGACACTAGAGAGTCTGCTCCTGTGACTCTGTCTACTTCTGCTTCATCAAGTAAAGTAGTCCCTGCCTCTTTTTCACTTCCAGCCCCTTTCCCATAGACAGGGACTACAAGAGAGGAAGCTTGAAGAGTCAAGGAAGGAAGGGGAGTGTCCAGCGGCTTAACCATCCAGGGAGAACATAGGGGATGATAACTCGCAACATGCTACAAAAGCAAGCGGGTTCGTTTTTAATATTTCTTCTTTTGAACTGAATGATGAACAGATTTTGGTTTTGAACTAAGGCTTGAATTTTATCGCTAGTAGAACTTCTGACTTGACTGGTATAATGGTAAACTTGAGATTGTTTGCACGAAACATCTCTTTTTTCCTTACTGTATCCACAATTGGAAGATGGTAACTTTGATCTTTTTAGGAAACCTAGTACTTTTAATCCTGTGATACATCCTCACTTGGAAGCTTTATTAGGGTTTGTGAGAATTAGATTTGAGAGTGTTTAAAAGTTAGATACAAACATTCTTATTATAATTTGACTTCAGAGCAACAAAAAGTTTTTTATGAACCACATGCAGCTCCTCACCTTGTCATACATCCGTGTGATAAAATAGGAGGAATGG
Source organism: Protopterus annectens (assembly GCF_019279795.1). Taxonomy (NCBI): domain Eukaryota; kingdom Metazoa; phylum Chordata; order Ceratodontiformes; family Protopteridae; genus Protopterus; species Protopterus annectens. The sequence goes on from NC_056729.1 coordinate 1,890,084,275, forward strand.
TTGTGATGGACAAGGAATTTTACTTAAACAGTATGTTTAAAGTGTTGTCTGACAGCATCACATATTTGCAAATTAACAAGGGCTTTGTTGCAAGTGTTATTGACAGAGTACACTTTTTAGCATATGATTTGTTAATAGATGGCTCTATTGAGCAAGGACTGTTCGAATACATTACAGCGTAACATCCTGTGACTCTGATTTTATATGGACTTCCTAAGGTCCACAAAGATGTGGATAAACCACCCATGCATCCAATTGTGTCTGGTAGAGGATGAGTTACAGAGCCACTTTTGATTTATGTTGAACATTTTTAAGGAAAGCGTTGGCCAATGTTGATAGTGTGCTTAAAGACACTACAAATTTTTTGAATGATTTTTACCAGTGGTATCTATCATATCCTAGGGATAATGATGTGTATTTAGTGACACGATGTGATGTCTTTGTTCTCTCTTATCCCCAGTAATGTAGGTGTAGACAATGTGAGGATATATTTAAGTAGGAACACTGTTTTCACATTTGGGTAGATAAATTTGATCTGTGCTTTGATTAATTTGATTTTAGAAAATAATGTTTTTATATTCAACAATGAGTTTTTTCTTCGAAGAGTTGGCATAAGTCATGAGCATTGCTTGTGCCAGTAGCTATGCCAACCTTGTTTTTGCCCACTGGGAACAAGTTTATGTTTTCACCAATAACCCTTATACATAGTATTTCACTTTTACAGGAGATTTTTGGATGATGTTTTTTTTTTTTTTTGTATGGACTGGCAGTTTAGATGAGTTGACTGGTTTTCTAAATTACCTTTACTGGACTACGACACTTCTAAAGCTCAGCCATCATGTTTCTAATAAATGCATAGACTTTTTAGATGCATGCATTAAAACTGATGTAGGTAAAATATTTAACACAGGGAGTTAAAGAAATCTATGTAGAAAGAATGCTTTATTACATAAAACTAGTATGCATCCCAGTCATGTGACTAGGAATGTCTTTAAAGGACAGTTTCTAAGAGCCATGCAAATCCACAATGATAATGTGGAGTTGCAAGTTACTTTAAGTAACATGAAGAAGGGTTTCTTAGAAAGGAGGGATGCTGTAAGTGATGTAGATAAAAGCCTAGCAGAGGCATGGGCTGTCAAGAAACAGTAGGGAGACCATATTTTTCAAATTCAGCTAAAGATGTAGTTGTGGCACCTAAACAGACAAGTAAATGTTCTAACAAGAATAGGCTTGTCCTTACTTATTCAAGTAATATTAACATTACTTGTGAGGCTATTCAGAAATGTTGGCCAATTTTAATGATTACATCGGATCTCAGGAGAGTTTTAGATGATAACCCCCTGTTTCCATTTAAAAATAATTTGTCGCTGAAGCGGCAGTCATGCTATAAAAATTTTGAACAGATTCCTTTTCATGCATCAGATAGCTGTCGGACATTTCGGTGTAGACAATGTAAGGCTTGTCAATATATCTGAAGTTGTACCTCTAAGGTGCACTCACAAACTAAGCAAGAAATTAGTTTTGATTTTTATGCTGATTGTAAGACCAAGAATTTAATATAATAAGCTAAACGCACACTGTGTGAAGCTTTCTACATCGGGAAGACCAATGAATGTTTAAAGAAAGGATTCTAGAACACATGGGGGGCATGTGTAACCAGAAGAGTACGAGTGCATTTCTTCATCATGTTAGAGAACGTGAACAGGCACAGTTTTACGTTTCTTGTATTAGAATTAGTGTCTGAAAACTTGAGGGTGGGGACTTTATTTTATTTCCTTCTTTTCAGTGATATTTTTAGATACTTCTTTTAAAAGGAAATACATCTCCAGGGCTGAATTAACATGTAAATATATTTCCATGGCTGAATGAACATGCATCTTTGAAGCCAGTCCTTAAGTCTTGGCCCCTTAAACATTAATATTTAAATGTCAGAGTAGTGTGTACCTTTTTCTTGATATTATTGGTTCTGATAAGTTCTCGAAGTCACTGCTTTAAAATTCGTGTTTTTAAATGGGTTTGTTGATACAGAACATCTTCACTGGCCAGTTCCTTGCTCCAGGGTGTTGTGTTTTTAGATTGGAGCACTATTTTCATTGGATAAAGTCTTTTTGAATTTTCTTATATGTGTGAGCAATTTGTGTACTGTTTATATGGTTTGAAGAAGTGGGTTTGTTTTCCGTGAAAATGCTACCTTTTTTATTGAAGTTTATTAAAGTTTTAGGCCATGCTGTTCAGAGCTCCAGTTTTTCTTTTATATTTTACTGTTTGATGGTGTTCTGGCCTTTATCTGACTACCTGACTTTGTTTGTTTGAACTTTTTTTTTCCAACATAACTAAATATGCAGGTTGGTTCTGTCATTAGCCTGTCCTGATCTATGGGTGACAATTTACAATAAATGCTTCTTTATTAAGGATATAGCCCCTAAAAATGTGTGTCAAAATCTTCTGTAGTTATGGTGTATAACTCCCCAATTTCAGGCATTCCCAAAACATATATTCCCAATTTTCCTCTTTACACTAGCTACACCTCTAATAGCTCCTTGAAACCATTGGAAAAAATACTGTTTAGACTTGTGCAGGTATAACAATATTTGTGGAGACATTTCCACCCATAAATTCGAAAATGTCCTGATTTTGTTGAAAACCAAGGGTTCACGCAGTCCCATTGGGACTCTGTTATTAACTTACTTAATAAACTCTCCTCATTCTCAATCATTGCCAGTATTACATGTTTGAATTTCTCCATGAAAGCCTTATATCCCCTACTGACTATTGCTGCATACAAACCTCTCCCATTCTAGGTTGAATGAAAAGCTTCACCACTTCAGGGATATCTCATATCATCTCCCTCACCATCTTTCTCTTCTTATTTTCATTAAGTAATCCCAAATGTGATAAAATACTCTTTTCTAACCACTTAAAGTAAATTCTAGCGTTTTTCAGTCTAATATCCTTCCCTTCTTACTGGGCTGTAATCCAGTACACTGGTTCTGACTGCAGCCTTGCCCAGATATAGCTGACTTTGCCAAATGCTGTTTTCCTTAGCCTATTATTAGTGCACTCTACTGGCATTAACTTATCTGTCCACTCACTGTATTGTTTAGGCTTAAAACGTCTTTGGATTACTAAGGATGTCTGATAGCCCACATATGTGACTCTAACATTTATGCTGACCTACGGTCAACATCCTTACCTCTTCTGTTTCTGACCCAGCCGTTCTTATTTAGTTCAAGCTCTTTCCATATATGAGATGTATTTAGTAGCCCACAAAGCATAAAGCAACTGTATTTGCATAGCCTCAAAGCAAATTCTAGCTTTCCCCCTGTGCTTACATCATTATGACCTTTACCCATTTGACTGCTGTTTTTTTTCCATCTTATATATTTTTTAAGCACTGGTTCTCTAATTACTTAGAAGTCATCTTTTGGAGTATAAAGATATACTTGTCCAACATGTAGCACATGGGGCTCCAAAAACATCTTCGCATCTTCGCTGTCTATAGTTTATTGTTTAGATCTAAATTAAACAGCCTGGTTGCTTCGCCATTTTCTAGACCTCTTCTGAGATACTGTCAGATCCCATTGCCATACCGGTTGCCTGATGTTGTAATCCTCTCTCAATATCCACCATATTTGTTTGCCCACACAATATCTGCAAGTGACACAACTCCAGGTTTTCTAGATTCATGCCAACCAAAAAGTCAATCATTTTCTTATCTCGCTTGTGTGTCAAAACAGTATCAATATACAAACTAGCAATGTAGCCATTAGACTTTTCCAGTATTTTACCTGGTTCTTTCATTTTTTTTTAATAGGATTCCTTATTTTAACCACCAGCCGCACTAGCCCCTGCTAGTTCAACCCTTCTGAGCAGTATTTTATGAGTTTTTTGAGTTATCTTCAAACCATGCCAAATTAAGAAAAAATATTCTAGCAGCACATAAATTATACATATTTTCCCCTATTATATTTGTGGCTTCAGCCAACAACCATTTATCATCTTCCCGCAGTTAACCCCACATAGCCTCTAATTCATTCACTCTGACCAGGTTTTCTTTTTTAACTCGTCCTGACCTTTTTATAGATTTCCCTCTGCTTTAATTTTATTCTCAGTTTAAGTTCATCTCAGTCCTTAGTATAACCTGTGCTACTCCCCCTTAGTTGACTGAGAAGTGTGAATAAAACTGTCATATTCTAACCCCTGAACAGATTTTTTTATAAGCAAAAAGTTGGAAAAGTCCAGTGTTTTTTATTTTCTACCTTTCGTGAATGCTTTTGCTCTAGTAACACCAGGACATGATCAGAAAAAGTTATTAGATATGTTTTTACTTCTATCTAGGTGGGTGCAACTCCTAAAATGTGTAGGAGTAATATGTGTACTTACTGCTACTTCAGGTATATGTTACCATATCCTCCAATCCAAATAAAGAGTTTTTAGACAACTATTGGACTTTTTGATTGGATTGTTGCTTTTTGAGGTCTCCCAGATACAGCATCTGTTGCCAAAACAACGCTCTGATCCCTCTTCATAATTAGTGGGTCTTGTTGGTATATTATCTCTGCTAGCACACATCTTAGCTCACTGGTAGGAGTTTTTGGCAGGACATAAATGGAGACAAATGTTACCCTCCATCCCTTCCAGGCATCCCTCACTGCCACACTTCTTGTGTTTTTCTGACATCCCATTCTCTATTATGATAAGTGAACCTCTTGTGAGAAGGAACATAGTACATCTTTTTCTGTCAACTCTAAGCTCACAGTGGTGACATCCCTTAAAGCCCTTCTTGACCAATAGTTGATCCTCAGACTTGGTTAAATTAATTTATTGCATCAACATTATGTTAGCAGCTGTTTTTTTTTTTTATTGTACTTCAAAACCTTATTCTGTTCATCTGGGGCTGCCATCCGATTAAAATTCAAGGTGAGTATATGCAGCATTCACCACACTCTTTTCCCTGCTGGGTAAGTTACCTGTTTTCCTTGCACCATACATCTTTATTCACCATTTTTGCAGGGGTATCTCCTTATAGTAGACAGCTAACTTCTTTAGTTCTCATTGTTTTCCATTATTTCCTCCAGTTGTCCTTATCAAAAACTTTATAATTGTTAAGTTGTACATTTTTAAGCCCTGTGCACCTTATCAAATAAAGCAGTGCATAAAATATGTTAAAAATACTTGTGAATTAAAACAAAACATTGCACAGACCTAAAAATAGAATGCTTATTGTTGCAGCTTTTGGAGGTTTTATAGCACAACTTTCATTTTCCAAACTATATACAGGAAACTTAAAAATCCAAGCACAGCCCATAAGCCAGACCATTAACTGTAAGACAGTCTAGAATGCAAAAGTTCATTATGTCCTGAGCTTGATAACACTCATTTCTGTTTAAAATGAGTCAATCCCCTCCTCCTGAACAAGGGGGATATCTTACCAAACTCTTTAGTACACTTTTATTGCAAAACTAATCAAAAACCTATAATTTTGCAAATTCATCCCTTCATGTTTTCTTGTTCTTTAGTCGTCCTCTCCTGAGGCATGTACACCCGGTTAACAACTTCATCACTGCCTCTTTAAGTTAACTGCATTATCCTCTTTTCTAGAATAGGTTCATAGGTTCATAGGTAAGTACCAGGCTAGCTGCTCTTGAGGACCATTTTAAGTCTAGCCAATCCCCCTTTTTCTGTTTGAATTAACTTATCCCATTTGATTAAGGACTGGCCTTACTAATCCAGTGGTTGTTAATTATGTATTACCCCAAATGAGAATAACTGGGCTCATACCATAGATAATTTGAGGGGACCCATGCATGGAAAAAGCATTTAGGTGCTGCATCTGTCTATTAGTAATGCAGGGGGCAGTCCTGGGGTAAATCTTCTGTGTACCAGAACCAACCAATCACTGTACATTATTGGTTTGGATTCCTGACCCTGTCCACTAAGAATAGCTACAAGATGCAAATCAGAGATGAAGCATGATAACCTCATACAATCTGAAAGGTTGTCCCCTTTTGTTCATTAGCATGGACTTAATATACATTTTAAATTTCATCTTAGTTCATAATTTGGATCTCTCAAATGCCAGCAGAGTTTATGTGTTGTATAAAATGATAAATGTCTTGTTCCAGTAACATACTTAATAGGTTGTTTATCACATATTTTAAAAGTTAAGTTATAACAACAGTGATCCTTGTCCACAAAAAATAGAAAAAATAAAGGAAAAAGAGATCAAGTTATGTCTTAGCTGTTCAGTGCACAACTTTTGAGTTTCACCTTTTCCTCTATTCTTCACTGAACTAATGAGAACAGCTTTGCTTACTAGAGTATTTCTGGGTGCAGAAAGGGGAGGTGGGTTGCAATGCTTGCTGTCCGCATTCTCTCTGGATACTTTCATGGTCTGCTTTTAACTCCACCATGGCTAACTCTGACTCAAGAAAACTTTTAGGTCCTTCAGGAAACACACTTTTCATAGAGAAGCAGGATAAAGCAGGAAACATATAATGTTCATCTCCCAACATCCCTTATAGACTAAAGTAAAAGCACCCCTTTTCACAAGTTCATAGTCTGCGTGCTCTTTTGGGCTGCTTTAAGTCTACCAAGGTGAGAACTGAATTCTGCATTTTGAGCCTGCGAGGCAAGTACATTAACTGTTACAGCAACCCTAAACTGTGAGCTGCCTTTGTGGTTATTTTAAACCTAGACAATTTTACTTTCAAAGATGAAAATCAAACTCTATACATTGAGTCTCTGAGGTAAGCACTATAACCATTACACCAGCTCCCAACCCAAGGAAAAAAAGGATAGGTCGGGCTCTCATACCTGTTGCTCAGAGGCCAGTGCCTTACATCTAGACCCTGAGGACATTACTGCGAGAGTAATCATTTCCCAGTAATACTGTCAGGGACCTAATCATTAACGTCTTCCCTTTCTGCCACACACTGTGCAGTAGTATTTCTTTTAATTTATATGTTTGAAATTGCAGTGTTACAGTGTGATGTTGTTTCCTGTTGGCTGATGGTGGGGTATAAATCCTGTGCAGCCTGTCAGTGAAGATTTGTCTTTGAGGAAGACCAGTCCAGGCTCTTAGCTGTCCTCTGCACAAAAGCTTTGCAGTTGTTACCTTCTGGCTTCTCTGTGAGAGCCAAGAAATGTATGATTTTTATCTGTTATCTTCATGGCTATGTCCTCTTGTATTTCTTCACATTTTACCTTTCTGCCAGTCAGTGTACTTCAGCCTTTAGGGGTTTATTGAATCATCACACTGAAAACCCAGTTCCTCCTCCATTGCATTGTCCTTTATTATTCACTTTGTTCAAGCTTTTATGAGCCTTGTTCCGCCATGACTGCCATGTGGGGGGTTGGTAGCCACTGTCACAGATTGTACCAGTTTCCAGACCAGCTTTCACCTTCTTATTTAATTTTCTCTTTGGAAGCATTCAGCTATTACTCTAACACTTTTCATGGACCAGCTATTCACACATTAATGCTAAAATGGGGGATTTTAATGAAAATACACTTTTCTTGAATCAGAGTGGAAAACGTAGCACTCCTCTTTGTTTACCACCATATCAAGTCCATTGCATGGATGTAAATTTCTTTTAATTACTTTACGAATGCTTGTGCTACATGCTGACATAGGCTAGCTGGATACCTGGCTGCACCTGCATAAACAACTTGGATAAGCAATTCACAGTCCTGTATATAAGCTGCGTATGAGATTTAGTGCCTTTCAGAACATGCATATAATGAAATGCATCAAAACCTTTATAACTGTTAAGTAACCCATCAGACCATTGAGGAGGCTAGCCCAATTTCCCAATAGCCCCACAGCACTGTTCTGGTTAAGTGACAGTTGACAAATTGAGCCTGAGGGAATTGAACCCTGAACCACAGGAAGCAGCTCATTAACAGAGAACAGCCTTAATCCTCTGCAGTAATTACTAGACAAACTGATGTGTGACAACCATTTCATGAAGCACAGCCCGGGTCTTAAGAGATGATAATGCATAAATAAGTCTGATATGGAAAAGGCAAGCCATGTCAGCAGTAAAAGGCAGCTGTCTGCTTGTATCTCATTCATCAAAATGCTTGCATTCACTTTCTGTTCTGTGTTCATTTTTGTTATGTTATAATCTTAACTGTTAGCTGGCCATCAACAGTGCTCATCTTCAGTGTTCATTTATTTATTGACATTTGATTACCAGTTGGACTGGGTAGGTGACCAATGTCAGTAGAAGCCTAGGGAGAAAAGTACCAAAGTATTACAGCAACGGTTTGAGCAATAATTTTACAGTCTTCAAAAATAGTACAAAGACATTTGCGGTTTAAATAATTATACCAAATTCTGCATAATGTGACAATTTATTTAACTTATAAGTTCATTTGTGTAACTTGTTAGCTCTGTAGCTAATACGTTTTATACTGTATTTTTTTTTTCAGGCTGCAACAGGAAGATGTACAAAGACGTAATGTTTGGGGGTAATTTTACAGAACAGCTTTGGGTTCCTGATGCTCTGTACTGCCAGCAGATGTGCACTAAAAATCCTCAATGTCAATTCTTTTCATATTTCACAATGGACCATTACATGTACAGCCAAAGGTATGATAGAGATCACTTTCTGTAATGTACTTGTTATGTCCTTTTTAATACTCTTAACGTTGAAGATTTCTTGTACTGCTATTTCTGTGAATACATAAACAAAACATCGGTAATATCCCAGTGTGCAATGCTACTGATCTTTACTGAATGCCACATTATTTTTCAGCTTTTGGTGTCATAGTGAGCAACAAACATACAGAAAAAATAGCTCCTTTCCTTCATAATCCCAATAAATGGGAGTAGAGACATTTAAACTAATCTTTCCTCATGTTTTTTTCTCTTAACAGCTTGAATTCCCTAACACTAAGCTTCAGCAAAAAATGTCACACTAAGTTAAAGTGACCTACAATAGGCTGCCTCTTATCCAGTCTCCCTTTAACCAGACTACTCTTTAAACAGCCATATTTTCATCAAGTTTATTTTTCCATGAATCAAATTTCATTGCAAATTCTAGGAAAAAGCACAGTGCACTGTACTCAGAGACAACATATTACTTTATCCGTGAAGTAAAGTACAGTTAAATAAGAGCACTGGTAACCCATACAACATATATACATAATTGTTAAATCTGATTTCCAACCTATAAATTCTATTTTATATGCCTTTTTGGATTAACCAGCCACTCAATTTATCCAGCCTAAGGTCTGGTCCCAGCGAGACTGGAAAAGAGGGAGTCTACTGTAAACGAAAATGGAAGAGTTTGGCTACAACTGAGAAATTTCAAAAGCTTATGCACACATTTTTAATCATTGTACTGAAGCTTATTTATTTATTCATGTCAGAAGCAAAAACGGAATGTCAGGACTAGTAAAACACCACTAACACCAAAGTGTAGTTTACCGCTTTCATTAGATTTAATATAACCAGCTTCTTCAGAAGAAGTTTGTTATATTAAATTAAATGAAAGTGCAAATCGAATGAAAGCACTAAACTACATTTTGGTGTTAGTGGCATTTTACTAGTCCTGACATCATGTTTTTTGCTTCTGAAGTTTACTGGGTTTTGTGTTGGAGTAGTGGCATTGTTTTTTCTCTAAGGTTCAAAAACATACCAGAATTTTATGTCAGAGATAACACAATAACAAATGGCAACATTCAGAGATCAGACATTCACAATATGAACATTTTTTTCATGTCAGTGTGCCTGTTGTCATCAAGCTCCACCTCCAAACAGACTATATCTCATTTGCTCCCTGATGGTTGGGGTCATCACTATATCACATGGGTCAGAGTCATATGTGAGGGCATTCATTCAGGCAGCCTTGAGGGTTGCTTGTTTTCTTGTTGACACCCCAGCAATGAAGACATCTTTATTAATTGACCTAAACTCTCCCACTGGATGGACGGACATGCAAACTACTTCACTACTGGACAAACGTCTCAACCAAAGCCAAAGATAATAGGGGGACAAATGCCCCAAATCAGGGACAGCAATTAAATACTGCACTTATAAACTACTATTGTAATAACAGTTTTCCATTAGCATGCATTTTCCTGAGGAATATGAAGGGTGAAACTTAAATCTCTGACTTTAGTGACTGCAGTCCTCAATGATCTTCCAGAAGTCCACAAATTTTATAAGCAACAGACCAAATGTGAGGCAAAACCTAGACATTCTGTGAAATTCTGGAGAGTTGAGAGGTGTGCTTCAGGTGCCTACAATGCCTGGGCAGTTATGTATTGAAGGCTAGCACCATCCAACAGCTTGGTAGACTGCTTCTGTTTATCCAGTTTGTGGTCTCGTCCCTTTGTATAAGGAGCTGCTATACCTGCTATAACCTGGGGTAGGCTTGACCATTGCCTTCCCCTCAGGAAAGACATGCCCATCCTCCATACTGGCTCTGTCAAGCAGTAGTCAAACTTGGGTATCCTGGACTGCAGCAAAGGCATTATTCCTCTATGCCAATAGGCTGGTAGACATGTGAGTGTAAATACACTTCTACATAAATTGTGGTCCAACATGTACTTCCCACAATAATTTATGTTTTATAGTACTGCTCTTACCTGATTATTATTAGTGTTGAATTGTGGTGTGGTTCAGGTACCATAACAAAGTTCGACCTACACAAATGTGTCACCTTTGTTCAGATATTTTCCAGGTGTCGTATTTTTTTAAAATAAAATACATTCAGTAAACTTTTTTTATACTTACAGTAAACATTTTTATAGGTTCATATGTAAGCACCATCTGCCCTTGTGGGCTATTTTAAGCCTGGTCAGTTTCCCTTAAAGGTGAGAATCATACTTTGTGTCAGTGAGGTAAATACCTAAACCATTATGCTAACATCATCCCCAAACAACAGTGAGATCACCTTAGGTAGAATATTTTTAGGATTCAGTTTCATAGGAATGCATTAGACTAGCTGCCCTTGCAGGCAATTTTAAACCTAGCCAATTTGCTTTCAAAAGTAAAAACACTGTACTTCATATCTGTGATGTAAACAACTTAACTACTATACCAACCTCCAAATTAAAGGTTGTCAGTATGTATCCAGCATCCAATTTTTTGTTTTAACGTTGAGTAGCAATAGTTGTTTTATGTCTTTTGATGTGGGATGGTTCTGTGAGTTAAAATTATGAGCAAGACCATTATTTAGCCATAAACTGCAACGTGCATCTCTGATTCTCCATTTTTTAAAGTTACGCCCATTTCTTTTTTTTGCATTTGTTGATATTATTCAGGAAATGTTTATGAAAGATATCATTAAGGGATAATGCATCAGCAACTAAGAGCCAATACACCAACGCGAGGATACTGTAGAATGACCCCTAACCACAAAAACATCTTCCAATTTATTAAATAAACCAAACACGATCATCAGGAAAATGGATCAGTTGAAGCTTGACATGCTTTTTGTCTCAAATACAATATAAAACAGAACTTCCTCAGAACAATGTATTGCCATCAAACTGGCAAAAAGGTTTGAACATAAAACTTTGGGGATACTGAGTGGTGTGTTTCATTTAACCTGGAAGCATAAATAGTCATCCAGACTGACAAACCACGTCTATTTACATTCTGTTGCAGTGCTAACACACTCACAGTGCTGACAATTGTGTTAGGTTTATTTGAGTAATTTTACATCCTGTGGTCCGATGTCCTTCCACAGTAGCCTTGCATTGCTGTATTGGTTCTTTGTTGCACCTACACTTTTGTGTTTGATAATGCAGTAGTAGTGGAAGAGATTAACATTTCTACACTTTGTTTGTTTATTTCAGATTTAGTTGCTACCTTTGGTCAACATATAATGGACTGCCAGATTCAGTACTTCCTGAAATAAACACAGTATCAGGCTATTCTCTTAAACTGTGTGGCATTACTGGACTTGGTAAGTGCTCCTTTCTTGGAGCAGATAAGATGTTTCTACGTCTCAAAACTAAAAAACTCAGGACAGCCAATTATGAATTTAATACTTGTTTTTACTTCAGTCTATTTTCACTTTAACCTTTTTAACATAAAGAATTTTTCACAGGAATGTGTCTTTGTTCATTACTATTTGGGGTTACGTTTGCTCTTGATTTGTTAAATGTTTGTTTGTGTCTTTTGGCTTTTCCCGGTTAGGGGTCGCCACAGCGGAACTCCAGTCTGCTAATGATTGGTAGTTGATTTTTACGTGCCGAGTTACCAGCCCTGACGCACAGCCTTCAACAAAGGTACGCCCATTCACAGCATCTTACTGTGAGGCAACAACGCTACTGCAGCACCACCATCTTCAAATGGGTTGATATGTTATTCAGAAATTTTCTACAAAAATGCCCCTTTGATTTTCATCTTAGCTGCAAAGTCAACATGACAGTTGCAATATGAATTTCTTTGTGAAAAAGTATTGTTTGTTATGCGTTGTCAAAACATTTAAAGATATCAAATGCATCAGTTTTATTCAGAAATGCATTTTATTTTTATATCTGGATTTACACTCGCATGATTCTTTGTGAAACTTCCAATTAATTTGGATACCTCTGCCAAAGAGCTGTGCTAATGTAAACTTAATTAGCTAATGGATTCATACATTGAAAATATGTATATTTAGATAAAGATATAACTATAGACATATGCACACATTCAAAGATAAGCGGGTGTGCGCGTGCACAAACACACACACACACAATGGCAAGAGAGAACATTAATTTAAAATTGTATCTATTGTCTTTCTCTTATTTCTTACTGTTAACATATTTGTAAAATAATATGTGTGTGTGTCTCCACTGGTAGGGAAGTGAGTGTAATAATGTAACCTTTCTCTATGAATGTGAAAAAAGCATACCATAGGATAGGTCTGAAAATGCTAAATGAAATATAAGGAGTAACTTTTTTGTAGTTTCTTGTGAAGGACATGATAGGTGTATATAATTAAATCACACAAGGGTCTGGAAGTAGGGAAATCTAAAGGTCATAACAATGCACTTGCAGTCTACACCAAAGGGATAACTTGGCAGAAAATGTATGAAAGCAGCATCTAATATTTCAACAGTTGATAGACGTATCATGTTTATTGGTAGTGTTTCTTCTTTTCCATGGGACAAAACTATTTTAACATATTACAGTTTAATTACATATTTTTTTTTTCCTAGTGGGAACAAAATGATGAGCTCTGATGTATGTATCTGGAAATGAAAATACTGTGAACTCAGCTTTTCATTGCTTGGGAAATCTTGATACAAATTTTCATTAAGCATGCTACTAGTAAGAAATGAATTTTATCATTTATGTTTGGGCAATTCAGGACTGTTAAGTAAGTGATGGGTTTGGGTATCTAGCGCTATCAAGAGTGGTGGCAGTGCTACATGCTAGAAAGAGGAAATTGGATATGTCTGCCAACCTTACCTGGGAATTGTGTGTGTGTGTGTGCGCGTGCGTGCGTGCGTGCGTGTGTGTGTGTGTGTGTGTGTGTGTGTGTGTGTGTGTGTGTGTGTGTGTGTGTGTGTGTGTGTGTGTGTTCAAAAAATATTCTGTTTGAAATGGAGCTAACTTGGATGATGGACACAGGAAGACACTGTGGCTCTCAGTGAGAGTGCTGGGAAAGGGGCCAGAGGTTCTAGGCAAAAAAGCTCAGCTTTGTAAGTGATAAGTGTGTACATGCAGACAAATATTTCAGACATGGACAGCAATGCCTTTCTAGCCTGCTAATACTCCAAAACAGTCATTCCCTTAATTTGAGCTCAAGTTGGTCTTAAATATATCTAAGTTAGTGATTGCTTTAATCTAATTTGGTAGTCTATTCCATGATCAGCAAATCTCCCCCATGTACTCATGCTTGTTTTCTTATACGCTTTGCATATTGTTATTCCACACTATAGTTATGGTCTAATGTAATTTCAGTTATTTCATTATTGCTAATTTCCTAAACTTTATACATAATTTTATATAGCCTATAGTGTTACAACTGTCATTAACCAATTGGTTGATATGGTTAGAACGACTCAAAGCTGAATCTACCCATTGTTAGAAAAATATGTATTAATGTGTGTATTAGTAATATGCTCAGTGCATTCAGAGCCTAAAACAGTTAACAATACTGCATACATCTGTACAAACTGCAGTTGCCTTTTGACCTTGTACTGTCAGCTAAATCTTGCTTGTTAGGGTTGCCACCTTCGTTCACGGCTAAAACCTGAGCCAAGCCACGCCCCTCGCGTCACCAGTAACCCCGCCCACCCCACCCCCTCTCCCGCCAACATACCGCCTATTTTGTGATGTCACGACAGCATCACTCAATGGGAACGCCCTCTTTTTTCGTTCCCGCCGCCTGCTTTTGGCTGATTTGCTATGCTTTTCTGTAAAAAAAGCATAGTAAATCAGCCGATCAATGGGAACGCCCTCTTTTTTCATTCCCGCTGCCTGCTTTTGGCTGATTTGCTATGCTTTTCTGTAAAAAAAGCATAGTAAATCAGCCAATTTACAAACTCCGATAGTCTGTTTCCTTTTTGAAACAGAATACCGGAGTTTGTACAGTGTTTTCCGGACTACTGGAGAATCAGTTTGATTTCCTGATAGTCCGGAAAAAAAACAGAGGGGTGGCAAGCCTATTGCTTGTGCCTTGGAAATTTACTGAGAAGCAGATGATTTCTGCTTGCTTTAGGAAAATAATGAATAGAACAATACTGCTTATATGAAACTTAGACAAGAAGTTCCGCTGTGCCATGAGAACATACACAGCTGTAGAAGTAATAGATAATTAGGACAAAGCCTGCTTGAAAATATGAACTGCAATCAGCATTTGCTTGCATCTGTATTAAGAAAAGTACTTTGAAAAGTAACAGTGTACAATAGACGCTTGTAAATGAAGTACTGGTCACTAAGGCCAGGTTGTTTTTCTAAAAAGTTTCTCACAAATCTAGTCATGTCAGCAGAAAATCTGAAGTAACACCTGCTGTAGAACAATGCTTAAAGTTGTGTTTGATTATGTCAGCTTAGAAGGCCATGTCTTGTAAAACAGTATAAGAATGAACATACTTCCTGTTAGTAGTTAGACAAATCCTTGTATTTGCATGTTTTTGTCTCCTTGCTGCAAGTAAATTAAAGTGCCTTAACTGAACCTTACGTGTATTGGTCTTTGAAGTTTTTTCCTTTGACAAATTGGTCCTTCGGTCCGGAAACCTTCACTTTGCCTCGGATCAGACAGGCCAGGTGGCTTGAAACCATACGGGGAAGAAACCACATCAGTTCTTCTTATTTGAAAAGTCCTCCGACTGAATTGTCGTACAAAAGAGGCCAGCCACTTTCTGATCTGCGACTGAAGGACGGGTTTACTCAAACCAGGTGATCAATCATGAAGGCTCAGGTAAGGTGAATCTACCTTCTTTTCTGTTTTAGATCAGGGACTAAATCTGTATTTACTCTGTTAGAGACTTTGTTTATAAGTCAGGGACAGAAAGATTACTGTCTTGTCATAGATCAGGGAAACAGAGCAGGTAGGCAGTCATTCTGAAGACACTATAAAAATACCCGTGATACCACGTAAAAATAAGGTGTTACATAACGATTAAAAGGGTAGAACAAAATGGGTAATAATTGTACAAAAAGGTCCCAAAATCCGCCGTTAACTGAAGACGCGAAATACATGCAGTCACAGCGTGCTGATAATATTAAATATTACTCGAAACGGGTTAATAAATATAAATTTGATGGAAAACTAGAAAAATCCTCACTTGTCAAACTTGTCAAACAGCTTAAAACCGATTCTAAAGGTCGGGTAAAAAAGCAACGTCAATTAGGAATTCCTCAGGCACACAGGTGGATTGAGAAAGTAAACCGAAGGGAACAAAAGAATAATAATTCAAAAGCAATGTTTTTAGATAAGGAGGACAATAATTTAGTAATAACATCAGCCCTTCCGCCTCCCTTACCACAATATGAGGCAAGTGAACAAGTTAGTCCACCCCTGCGATATCCTGCTGTCACTATGAGTAGAGACACTACAAAAGCGAAACCGTTTTTTAGAGATCCCGTCGAGACCAGGTCTCGAACACGGGCAGCAAACTCAAAAGGGGACATTGAGTTATATCAAATGGGTAGAAATTCACGACATATGAGTGAAGAAGAAATATACCCACTTATAGAAGTGGCTAATCCTCAGGCAGGGCAAGAAGGTCAGGACCCAACTATTCTAGTGTATAGACCTTGGAATCCGGAAGACATCCGGAAAGCCACTGAGGGAATTCCCCATCCAAAAGTTAATTTTAGAAAGTTCTTAGAAGATTTGCAAGGAATGAGGCTGAGTTATAATTTAAACGGAGAAGAGGTAGAAAAAGTAGTCAGACAAATTGTGGGACCAGATTGGCACATGATTAGTGGCGACTGGAATCCCCGTGATATTGCGCTCAGGCCCCTCCCACATAGTAGCGCAGAGTTAGACAACAGAGTGAAAGGTCTTACAGACCGAATCTCTGAGAAATGGAAGCCTAGGGCAGACTGGACTTGCATTAATCAATGCATCCAACAAGAAGGTGAGACTGTTGACAGATATTATGCCAGACTGTTAGAATGTTTTAATAACCATTGTGGAATGCAGGTTCCTGAAGACCAGACACATGATTCCCCATATGAGCAGCAGTTAAAGAATGTATTTTTGAAAGGCAGTATTGCACCCATAAGCAGTTATATTACAAAACACATGGTAGATCATCATACAAGCAGGTTACAGTCATTGCTTGAATATGCTAGGCATGCCGAAAGGCATTTTAGTAGCAAAAAGAAAAAGAAAGCCCAAGTATTTTCTGTAGAAGATGGAGCAGAAGTATATGTAGTACAGTCCAGAAAAAAGGGCAAGAAAAATGCCCAAGGAAACAAACAATCTGATCAGCGATCAGAGGACTTTGAAGGGCGAAAGAAAAAGGGTGAATGTTTTAAATGCAGTAAGAAAGGACACTTGGCAAGGGATTGCAAGATAAATAAGAAGGCAACCACGGAGGATAAGGAGGGTGAGGACTGACTATATGGTAGTCGGGAATCACTAGAAGGGGATAGCAGAGAAAGGACAAATGAGAATGTGATGGAGTACAGAATGTGACAGAAGAAATAGAGGAAGTGCAAGAAGTCATGGATAGTGAAGAAAATAAAATATTGGATTTGGCTTTATTGAGCTTAGAGCTCTATTTAGCAGACACAAAACCAGAAATCACACTCCTGGTAGAAGGGAGGGAAGTCACATTTTTGTGTGACTCAGGGGCCTCACAGACCCTGGTAC
Organism: Protopterus annectens; assembly: GCF_019279795.1. Lineage (NCBI taxonomy): Eukaryota > Metazoa > Chordata > Ceratodontiformes > Protopteridae > Protopterus > Protopterus annectens. Next base: position 1,890,101,557 of record NC_056729.1, read on the forward strand.
ATCCCTCCAAACTGCCAGAGAACTCAGAGTCACCTGATTACATATTAGTGAAAGCAGCTAATGGACAGCTGTATCGGGAGCCCCTCTCCCATAATATTGTGATAACTGATCCTGTTTCAGGATTGACCCAGAAAAGCAAAATTGTTGTTTCTGCAAAATGCCCAGTAAACTTCTTGGGCAGGGACCTTATGCAGCTATTTGCTATAGCAGTAGTTCTGACTATGCAGGGTATGGAAGCACAGTGACAAATTGACACCTTTGCAGTGCAATCGGAGGGTGGAATGTTTTATTGGTACAGCCAGGACTTGGTTACGACTGGTCCAGGGGCAGTGACCGAGGAGTTGATGAATGTAGCCATCAGCAAGTTCCCCTCCCTTGACATTGATAAACAGCATTTGTTGCACTGTACTCTGTATTATTGTAATACACCAGGACCTGATAAGGAGTATGAGCAAGAATTGTTTAGAAATCGTGCAAACAGACTGGTATTACGTAATCTGTACTAGGACACAGAAGGGAACAGTGTAGCCAGCTGTTCATTGCCCCAGGAGTTCTTTGCACTCTACAAATCTAATTGATTACCACATGTTAGCTTAAATAAGGACAAGAATGTGAAATGGGTAGACTTAGGAAAAAAAGTCACGAGATGGGAAAAACAGATAGAGTTAGAACTGTCAGAACAAGGAATACAAGTGCAGAAGCTGAATTGGATAACCCAGACCCACCCAGCTGTACACTTGCAGTCTAGCAAGGACAGCTGATTAGCACTCCTATTGAAGGAGGAAGAGAATGCCTTACAGAATATACCAGAAACTCTCTGGTCAACAGGAAAATCAGATGTAGGACTTATTCATACAGCGGGACCAGTTACTATTACTCCAAAGTCAGCATTTAGACCACAAAAAAGACAGTATCCCTTAAGAAATGATGCAGAGGTAGGAATCAAACCTATTATAGCAGCTTTACTTAAGGAAGGGGTGCTGGTGGAATCTCCTGATTCACCATGTAACACACCCTTATTTCATGTTAAGAAAGCGAACGGGGAGTGGCGTATGGTCCAAGATTTACAAGCTGTAAATGACGCAGTAATACCAAGGGCACCTACAGTGCCAGATCCATACACCCTGTTGAATAATTTAAAACCTCAACAGAAATATTTTTCTGTGGTAGACATCAGCAATGCGTTCTTCTCAATACCGATACACACTGACAGCCAGTATTGGTTTGCATTCACATTTCAGGGGAAAAGGTATACATATACACGACTACCACAGGGTATTGTGAAAGTCCAACAATATTCTCACAAGAAATTCCAAGCAACTTGGTGGGGTTTAACCCACCGAGAGGTAGTCAGATTTTGCTTTATGTTGTTGATATCCTGCTGGCGTCCCCCACCCAGCAAGATTGTAAAGAAGACACTATAGCGCTATTACAATTTTTAGCCGCTGAAGGACATAAAGTAAATAAAAATAAACTGCAGCTTTGGAAAAAACAAGTTAAATACCTAGGATATGTAATATCCAAGGAGGGTAGAACATTAGATGAAGACAGAAAAATAGCGATTTTACAAGCACCAAAACCCACTACCAAGAAGGAAATGATGTCCTTCCTGGGTACGACTAATTTTTGCCGGAGTTGGACTCCAAACTATGCTTTGGAATCTGCACCACTGACTAACCTGATTTATAAAAAGCCTATGACAGCACAGGATTTGTTACAATGGACACCAGAAGCAGAATCTGCTTTCTGCAAACTGAAACAGTTAATAGCGTCCTCACTAGTTTTGGGATTACAAAACTATCATAAACGTTTTTTCCAAACTGTAGATTGTAAGCAAGGTTATATGACATCAGTGTTAACATAACAGCATGGGGACAAGCAATGCCATATTGCTTATTATTCATCACAACTGGACCCAGTGGCATGGTCTTTACCTCACTGTGTACAAGCAGTAGTTGCAGCTGCAATGGCAGTACAGGCTTCGGCCTCAGTAGTGTTGTTCCACCCTCTCACATTGAGAGTGCCTCATGCAGTCACGATTATTTTACTACAAGAAAAGGTAGCATATCTTTCCCCTGCTAGGCATCTTTTCTGTATGACTATATTGTTGAGCCAACTTCACATGACAATTGAATGATGTACGACTTTGAACCCTTCTACCTTGCTCCCAACCCCTGCGGATGGCACACCACACAGCTGCCTGCAGGTGACTGAGCAAAAGACACTGCCTAGAAAAGATTTTACGGATGTTCCCTTGGATGATGCCAAGGTGACATACTACGTGGACGGCTCATGCAAAAGGGGTCCTGCAGGACAGAACTTAGTAGGATATGCAGTAGTTTCTGACACAGACATTATAGAAGCAAAATCTTTACCACACAGTTTATCTGCACAGGCAGCAGAATTGATTGCCTTGACACAGGCATGTACATTAGCAAAGGGTAAATGTGTGAACATTTTTACTGACAGCCAGTATGCTTTTTCTACTGTACATGTTTCTGCGCAACAGTGGAAAAATCGAGGAATGATAACATCTACTGGCAAACCGATTAATCATGCACAGTTTATTTTAGATCTTTTAGAATCTATTCAGTTACCTCAGAAAGTAGCTATTTGCAAATGCACAGCTCATACCAAGCAACAGGATAGGATTTCAAAAGGTAATGCGAGAGCTGATACAGCTGAAAAGCAGGCAGCTTCAGAAGTATTTCTTTTGAATGAGGAATTACAACCCTCTGAGATTTTAGACTTAGAAATGTTAAAAACAATGCAGACACTTACTACAAAAGCTGAAAAACAAAGATGGGCAAAACGAGGAGCAATTCTTGAAAAGGGGCTGTACATCTCTAAAGAAAGGAAACCAATATTGCCATCTAATTTGTTTAGATATGCAGCTTTGTTGAGTCATGGGCAGAGCCATGTCTCAACAGGGGGGATGGTACAGCTGGTGAACCAAGTGTTCACGACATATGGCTTCTCAAATTACTTTAAAAAATTCTGTTTGTTATGTCACACCTGTAATAAACATCATGCACAAGGGGCGTTAAAGCCCAAGCAAGGGAGTTTCCCTACACCACCGTATCCGTTTCATACTATCTGTATGGATTTCATAGAGCTGAATAAATGTGAAAATAAGAAGTATTATCTTGTCATTGTAGATACGTTTTACAGATGGGTGGAAGCCTTTCCGACTAAAAATCAATGGTAGCCAAAGTCCTTGTCAAAGAAATCATCCCTAGATTCGGCATTCCGGAAAGGATCTACAGTGACAATGGCACGCACTTCGTGAATCAGACCATACAACAGCTAAGTAAATATTTCGGAATTTCTTTAAAGAATCATTGTGCGTATCACCCTCAATTAGCAGGGCTAGTAGAAAGGCATAATGGGATTTTAAAAAGTAAGCTAAGGAAGTTAATATCAGAAACACAGAGAAATTGGATGTACTGACTGCCCCTGGCACTGTTGAGCATGAGAACTATTCCGAATGCAAAAGGATTGACTCCTTTTGAAAAGCTCTTTGGAAGGGCTTATTATATACCTCAGTGGAAATCTCTCATGCCCGCAGACCAGGAAGCTGATGGTACATTAGTAGAGTATATGTGTAAGTTATTAAATTCTAAACATTTGTTGCAGTTAAACTCTGTTTCAGATAAAGAACGAACCAGACCGTCAGAAGTGGCAGTGCCCCCTGGAACTTGGATTTGGCTGAAGGTGGTCAAAAAGAAAAATTGGGCATCTCCAAAGTGGGAAGGTCCATATCAAGTGCTTTTGTCAACACCCACTGCAGTCAAGATCGTGGAGCATGCCTCTTGGATCCACCTGACACACTGTAAATTAATCTTGTCACAAGCCAAGAGTAAAAATGATAGAGTCCAGAAGAAACAGGAATGCAGAACAACCCTTTCCTCAGACGTATTGCATAATCATCCTGTTAACTGTACTAGTGACAATAATCTTTTTGCTGTGGCCTTTTCTTTTCCCAGCCACACAGACTGAACTGAATAAACGTGAAGCGTTACTCATAAACTGGCATCCAAACTTTAACACTTACCAGGCAATTAAATATGTGTATGCTGAGACTTTCAATGTTTCGAATTGCTGGATTTGCACAGCATTGCCGACAGCATACGTGGGGTTATTAATGACTACAGTCCCCCTAGGGGTCAATGAGACCTGAGAGAACATGATTTATGATACCTCAACCATTACGGCACAAGATAAAATAGCATTGCACTTGTCTGTTCCACAAAAGGGAACTGTGTGTTTTTATAAAAATGATACTGTTCAGGTGGGTTGGAGCAATTGCAATGTGACTGTTCCTTATAGATGTTATATTAAAGGAAACAAAGTAGATCTTTATTGTAATACAAACTATGATTCATTTCTTGGATTGATGCACAAAACACTTGATGAAGTAAAACATAATTCTGTTCTTTATAAACAGCTGTCTATAATTGATAGAAAAATGTTTCATGCAGGGCAAGTGTACATTCATAGCAAGGTTACTACTAAAGTAGAGGATTGTTATTTTGTGTGTGGCAGAAAGGCATACAAATGGTTTCCTGAGAATTGGTCCAGCAGTTGTTTTTTGGGTTACCTGGTTCCATACAACACACTGCAGTTTTGCCTCATGGGAAAATTCAAAATGTCCGAGAGGTCGTCAAGAAACCTGAGAATCCTGTGGGATGAATCGATGCACGTTGGAAAGACCATCACTCTCTAGGCAAAGGACTGACACACATGGACTTGAGTGATAGCGTTATATCGTGGGCAGGCATATTACCAGCATATGGAGCAGTGAAATTGATCTGGGAGCTGAGAAAACTGTGGAAACTTCTCAAAGTAATGAGCAACACAACTTTTTCTGCTCTTGAATTGGTGACTGATGAACTGAATGCTATGAGAACTGTAGTGCTCCAAAACTGCATGGCTCTCAACTTCACTCTAGCGGCGAGAGGTGATACGTGCACTTTAATCCAAGAAGAATGCTGTTCGTATATTCCTGACCATAAACACGAGATAGACAATCATCTTGAGGTGATTCAGCAAGTGTCAGCCATGACCAAACCAGGCCCAAACCCACTGACGGACTTTTTCCAGAAATGGTTTGGGGGTGGGGTACCATCCTAATGAACATCCTGATTGCCATTTGTTTAGGTATGCTCCTACTGGGAGTATGTGTTTGTTGTGGTATACCCTGCATGAAAAGACTGATTAAAGACCTTATAGACATGTCAGTTTCTGAAACCTTATATCAAAGTACTGAGTTTGAAGAACTGTTAAAAGGCTGAAAATGCTTTCATAAGTTTAAACTGAATGACTCTCTTAATTGCAAATCCTGAGTGGAAGAGGTTAGGAGAAGAAAATACACTGTTTATGCTTATTATGAAAGTAGAATAAAAGTATTAATGGGGGGGGGGGGGAAATGTTAGAAAAATATGTATTAATGTGTGTATTAGTAATATGCTTAGTGCATTCAGAGCCTAAAAGAGTTAACACATTTATTCTATTTCATACTGCATAAATCTGTGCAAACTGCAGTTGCCTTTTGACCTTGTACTGTCAGCTAAATCTTGCTTGTGCCTTAGAAATTTACTGAGAAGCAGATGATTTCTGCTTGCGTTAGGAAAATAATGAATAGAACAATAGTGCTTATATGAAACTTAGACAAAAGTTCTGCTGTGCCATGAGAACATACACAGCTGTAGAAGTAACAGATAATTAGGACAAAGCCTGCTTGAAAATATGAACTGCAATCAGCATTTGCTTGTATCTGTATTAAGAAAAGTACCTCGAAAAGTAACAGTGTACAATAGATGCTTTTAAATGAAGTACTGGTCACCAAGGCCAGGTTGTTTTTTCTAAACAAGTTTCTCACAAATCTAGTCATGTCAGCAGAAAATTTGAAGTAACACCTGCTGTAGAACAATGCTTAAAGTTGTGTTTGATTACGTCAGCTTAGAAGGCCATGCCTTGTAAAACAGTATAAGAATGAACATACTTCCTGTTAGTAGTTAGACAATTCCTTGTATTTGCATGTTTTTGTCTCCTTGCTGCAAGTAAATTAAAGTGCCTTAATTGAACCTTACGTGTATTGGTCTTTGAAGTTTTTTCCTTTGACACCCATGTATCCAGGTCCTTAAATGAATCAACAGTTTCAATCACTGTGTGCTGAATTAAATATTTACCATTCAATATATAGGTTCATATGTGTGTACTAGGCTAATGCCCTGGAGCCTTTACAAGCCTAGCCCATAGAAGTGCTCTGGCATCGTGCCACCCGATGTTAGTTCCCAGTGCCTCTATCAAGTAGAGCCACTGGAGTAATCCCCACAGTGACCTTTCTATTACTCATCCACTCATCAAGATTTCTCTTGAAGAGGGTCAGTGAGGTGCTTTGCTTGACATGTATGGAAATTCTATTCCAGAGCACGGGCAGTCTCTGGGTGAGGAACCTGTCCCTACAGCTTATTCTGTTGATTGTGGTAATGAGTTTGTAGTCTCTGGAGCATGTGATGTGGAGGGATTGGGGTTTCTTTAGATGTAGCATTTCTAACAGAGCTGGGTCAGACATGACTTTGTAAGTTAAACAGAGATCACCTCTAAGTAGGCGATAAGAGACAGAGAATAGCTGGAGTCTATAGAGTCTATCCGTGTAGGACATGTGTTTAATGCCTATGATCCTCTTCGTGAGGTACTTCTATGGCCTCTCCAGTTGTTGCAGGTGTCTAGTGAGGTACATGCCAAATAGGGCATTATACTCAGTGATTGGTCTAATGAGGAAAGAGTAGAGAGAGCGAAAGAGAGACTATGACCCCTTTGTTCCTGGATGCAAAACCCTTGGTAATAAGATGTGCCACATAAAAGGACTTTCTGACCACAGTGGCAATGTGGTGGCCGAAGGAGAGGTTGCTGTCAACCTGTGTCTGCAGATCTCTTATAATGCCTTCAGTGTTCATTGAGCTCCCATTGATATGGTAATTAGTGGAAATTGAGTTTTAACCAAAGGGGATGATGACACATTTTTTGGTGTTAAGCTTAAGGCCATGGTTTCCACACCAGTCATTGGTCTCAGTGAGACCTTTCTGTAGGATGTCTGCATCACTTGGGAAGTTAATAATGGTTCCCAGCTTGCAATCATCTTGAACTTTGTTAGCCAGAGTCCCTTTGTGTTGGCCTGGACTTCTGAGAAGTAGATGCTGAATGGGAGAGGACCCAGGACAGATCCCTCTGTGATTCCACTGGTGACTGGTTGGCAGTCTGACTTGTAGTCCGCTACTTTCACACTGTGTGTTCTATCTGTGAGCCAATTTGCAACCCACCTAGTAATATAGGGGTTGATGCCTAGTTTGGTGAGTTTATCAATAATTCCTGAGTGAGGTATGGTATCAAAGGCTTTGGCCAGATAAAGGTCGACTGTATACACTGCCTTATCTTCATCCACAGCCCTGGTGACTGACTCAAAGAAGTCAACGAGGTTGAGCAGGCATAACCGCCCTTTTACAAAGCAAAATTGCATGGAGTCTACAGTTTGGAGATTTCCTATATCTTTGTTAATCAGGTCCATGATGATGCACTCCATACCTTTACATATCAGACTCATTAGGGTAAAGGGGCGATAATTCCCAGGGTCTGTAGTCACACCCCCTTTATGGAGAGGAATGACTGTAGCAGTGCACCATTCAGTAGGGACAAAGTCTGAGGTGAGACTGTGACTGAACAGAGCGCACAGATGTGCTGCCAGTTCACTTTGTAGTTCATGTAGAACACAGCCAGTGATATTATCAGGTCCCATGGAAGCTGCATTCTTGACCTTGGACAATCCAGCTTTAACCTGTGCTGCAGTAATGCTGGGTGCCTGGCATTCTTCCAGTATTGTGATTGGTCCTTTAGGGGGGATTAAAGGGGTAAAGTTGGCATTGAATCTGTCGACCAGTATGTTGGCAATATCTGTTGGGCTGGGTATAGGAGGTACCATTGTGCAGTATCTCAGAGCAAATCTGGGTATTGCTGTGGAGGTTCTTGATATAGCTATAGAAGGCTTTGTGACTGTTTTTAGTGTCTGCCATAATTCTGCCTTCATAGCTGGCTTTAGAGGATTTGATGAGGGATCTCAACTTTTTGTTGAGGCTAATAAGGGAGTTTTTCCAGTTATGGGACTTCACCTTTTTATGCAACAGTTTCTTCCTTTTGTTGTAGAGTTTATTAATGTCAGGGAGGCCACCAGATTAGCTTCCTTTTTTGGTGAAGAGTGTCTTGGTTCTGTTGGGTATTGCTAGTTCCATGCATTTGTGTACATGTTCGTACAGTGTATGGTGTATGATTTGGCAGTCATGCAGCTATTTTCCATTGGCATGGGTGCCGTTATGCTAGCCACCTCTGTTTTTTGGAGTCCAGAGTCATCTTTGGGGAAGTTTTTCAAGGTGGTTACCTTTGCATGGGTTGTGGGTGAGATGTGGATTTCCATGGTGATTAGTTTATGGTTGGATTTGACTAGGGAGGGATTGACTATTGGTGTAGAGCAACGGTCGCCCATGTTAGTAATAACAAGGTCAAGGATGTTGCTTCCTCTAGTGGGGTCAGAACGAGCTGGTCCAGGGCATTGGAATTGATAAATTCCAGGAAGCTGAGTAGTTGTGGTATATGTGATTGAGTAGTTGTGGTATATGTCTACCAAATCTCATATGCTTAGTTTTTGATGTATTTATCAACTTATTATTCTCCTGTGCCCAAATGGTCAATTTAGTCAAGTTCTTTTGCTAGCATTCTTTATCTGTAACAAAATTAGTTTACCCATTTTCATGTTTTCTGCATACAGACTGTAGAGTGCCTTAGATACAAAAGATAGCTTGGGAAGATACAGTATAAACTAGTATGGGCCTAGGACAGAGTCCTATGAGAAACATGAACAGTAACCTACAATTTCAACTGTCCAGCTGCTGTATGATACTTGTCATGTCCTTTTTAGAAGTCATGCAGCTATCCATCTAATCAAGATTACATCAGTACCTAGCTGTTCTAATTTATTGATCAGTGTTTTGTGTATAACGCTATCAAAATCTAAAGATAACTCTATATAAATCATATTACAGCACAAGTGTCTATTTGCATAGTAGTTACACATTAGCATTGGAGGGTCGACTCATATAGAGACGCAAAAATCATCAAACAGGTTGTCAGAGACTCATGCACATCACTCACTGTACCCACAACGAACCACACACATAGACCCACATATGCGGCGGTGCTCACATGTACTTACCCAAACCTCAAAGGCCTCTCAGGCACAGTCATCAGAAATCCCGCATGTACACAGACAAGACAGTTCCCATCACAACACACAAAGCCATGTTTCATTGTGCCTCAGCTACCAAGCCCATATTGTGAAACACTCCACAACCCAATATTCTGGTCATAGAAGACTCCATTGTGAGACACACCAATGTCCCTCTTGCCAGGCTTGATAAGGGGAAGGTTACAGTTAGCTGCCTGTTAGGGGACAGGATTTACCAGCTCACACAAGCACTCAGGTCACTTAACACCAGAGTACCAGTATGACTCAATCATAGTCCATGTGGGTATGAATGACCTGAGATGTACCTCCTTGGACTATATTAAGACAGACATTATTGACCTCTCAGAATATGTGCCACAGGCAGATATGCAACTAGCATTGAGCAGTATTCTGCCATCTCCAAGGATGATGCCACAGTATCAGCAGAAAATGATCACCTTTAACAATTGGCTTAGCTACTGGTATCATTCCAAAGGGGTCCAATACTTGTCAGCTTGGAAGGAGGACATGGTTGATAGGCCATGCTGTTTTGCCAGGGATGGTATTCATCTGTCACCTTTATACATTTGGATATTGGCTAAAACATTATCCATCCCTATAGTGCCTATTTTAAGCATTTCCAAACAGATAAACCTCCCAACATAACAACAGTTACTCAGGACAATTTAAAGGTGTTGCTCCTCAGTGCTAGGAACCTAAACAAGAAACTGCACACAATGGAAGCTCTCTTCACCCTGGAGAATGCTGACATCTGTACAGTTACTGAAACATGGTTCAAAGCCACAGAAGGCATTCAAACGTGCATAGCTACAATGCCTCTCATATATTCTGACTAAACATGAAAGAGCTAAAGGTGGAGGTGTGTCTATCTACATAAAGAAGATGCACATCTCAAGGCAGGTCAAACAATATGACATGCTTGAGCTACTCCATGTCCAACTAACCATGAGAAAAATCCATTACCATATTCTTGCTAGTTACAGGTCCCTCACCATAAAACAGAAACCCCATACATCATACATGAAGTTACTAGAATCACTCACCATCCAGCTCAAATACATACTCATGGGTGATTTTACCTACCCCTCCATTAATTGGGAGGCATATACAACCACTAACATGCATCCGTGGTGGTGCAGCGGTAGCATTGTTGCCTCACAGCAAGAGGTTCTCCCGTTCGATTCTCGTCTGGGGTGCGGGGAGTGCCTTCTGTGTGGAGTCTGCATGTCCTCCCTGTGGTTGGGTGGGCGTTCGAAAGACATGTGTAAATGGGCGTGCCTTCGCTGATGGTTGAACATCGAGCTGGCACCTCAGCATTCATGCAAATCTGCTGCCAATCATTAGCAGACCGGAGTTCCGCTGTGGCGAGCCCTAACCTGGAAAAGCCAAAAGACAACAACAACAACGTACAATTACTAACATGCAGGCCCAAAGATTTTCTGATTTTGTAAATTCAAATGTCCTGGAGCAGCTAGTCTGCAATCCTACTAGGGGAACAAATATCCTCGATTTGGTACTCACAAATATGGGAGAGTGCTGCGTCCCCCCCCTACAGTGTTATGTTCTCACTAGTAAGATCAGATCATAAAGTGGTTTCCCTCAATATAAAGGTAAAAATAGCCCCCTCACCTAGCACCAAAAGCATTAAGAACTTCTCTAGGGTAAATTATCCCTATTAAGGGATAACATAGCTAGTTTTTAAGGCCCCCAAACCCAAAGAAACACAGAAATCTATATAGTGGAGAACACAAAATCCCTGTATGATCATGTAAACAGCTGCATAGAAACATCAGTACCAGGTTGAAATAAACCAAGATCAAACCTCAAAAACAAGCCATCTTGGTGGACCCCAGAATTAATAGACTGTACAACAAAAGAAAGAAAATCCTTTTAAGACATAAGAGGAAATGTGCACAACACAGAAATAAGTCCCACATTAGTTTAAACAAGTGAATCAGGGCACTAGTCAAGTCTCTGAAATAAGACTTTGAGGTAAAAATAACCTCCAAACCTAAGAATAGTCATAAATCATTTTTCAGATATATCCGCAATCTTATGGGCAACATCCAACAATGTACAGAATCAGTTGTAGATGACATTAACTATACTCAGCCAGAAGACATAGGAAATTTTCTGGCCAACAAATTCAGCTCAAATTTCACCTCCACATCACCTCAGTTGTCCCCAAAAAATGACCTCCACCACTTCACTGTCAAGTATCACCAAAGATCAGGTTGCCACTGCAGTCTCTAAGGCCAAAAACACTGCTTCAGTGGGGCCTAACAAATATACCAGGTTGCCTCTTAAGCAGCTTATATCAGGATTTATCAGGCCCATTAGAATGTCCCTTTAACTATAGCTTCCAGGCTGGCTTTGTCCCAGTAGAGTGGAGGACAGCATCAGTCATCCCTCTGCATAAAGAGGGACCATCTACTGGCCTAAGAAATTACAGACCCATACATTTGACTATTCATATAGGTAAGGCCATAGAAATAATAATCAAAGCCCAGATAAGTAATAACATAGGAGAACTCCAAACACTGTCCATGATCCAGATGGCTTTGTTAAGAGGAAGGTCAAGCCTACAGAATCTGGTGGATTTCTTTGAGAAAGTCACCAAGGCCATGGATGATGGTAAAACAATGCATGCCAACATTTGATACATAATTCTGGCATTTGTAAATATGAATGTAAAATACAGGCTTGTTTCTTAAATGAAAGAAAATACTGTAAAATGTTGAACTTCAAGATTGTAGCAACATTCCCATCTGCTGTAAGGAAAACTAAGTCAAGCATTTCAAATCTTTCTTTTGAAGTAAAATTATTTCAAATCTATCCTTTGATCTCTAGAACTCGGAGTCAGTTTGTATGGGCTAGCACATTCTTTCTATTGTTTTAACTTAAGGAATAATTACTAGAGTCTACATGTGAAACGTCTTTTATTGTTTTAGCTTCTGGAGTAGATGTTAGCTTGCTAAATAATGTAACCTGTTGGATGGGGAACCCCAGGCTAAGTGTCAAAAATGATGTAATCTGGGTGGGCACAGCAGAAATGTCTGTTAGTGATTTTAAACACTATTGCTCAGAGAGAGACTGTAAGCATTTTGATCTTGGACATCCAACTCAGCACTCTGCCTTATGCTCTATGTAAGTAAGTTACTTTAGAAATATGTTTTCTTGTAGCAATAGCTAGGAATTAGAGAAGATTAGATTAAGTGTTTTTCTGTTATGTCAGAACTGTACTACTGAATTATTTTAAGTTTCTGTGTGATCTCTGAACTCTTGAATAGCATTGTGGTGTAGTAGTATTGTCTTGTGTTTTTAGTAATTATTATTAAATATTTTTAAACCCTTTTCAACTGTGGATGGTTTATGTAGAGATAACTTAAGCTCTAGAGTACATTGCATGCTTATAAGTGATCCTGTACTAAGCCCTTCCAATAAGCTTTGATTGCTTAGTTACACTACTATTGGATAATAATATTGCACAGTAATAATTGGACACCCTTTTAAGGACATTTTGGTAGCTGATAATTATTAGCTGATGGTGGCAGGAATTACTACCATATAGTCTGGGGTATAGGGGTACAGCTGCAGAATCTGTGTCAGCCTTCCACAGGGGTGTCTGTGAAGTTATATAAATACTTATCTCAAAATGTGTATGTGTGTGTGTGTGTGTGTGTGTGTGTGTGTGTGTGTGTGTGTGTGTGTGTGTGTGTGTCAGCTACTTGGGCAGGGACACAAAGCACTGGTTGGATAGAGAGGGTACTGGAGGATAGCTTGCCAGCTAGGCTGAGATCTGGACCCTATAGCTGTGCCAGTGAGGAGTCTTATTGTGGACCTGGAGAGCAAGGGAGCAACCAGCCCCAGATAAACTGTGATCTCTGCGTGCTCTTAAGGGAAATTACACTTTACTGTGTTTATTTGTTATCCTTTTCTCCTATATGAGATGCCCACTCTGGTATTAGTGGTGAGGACTGAGGCTTCTTGATTGCTGGGCCAGGGCACGGGCGTCACATATTTATTGGTTCGCAGTGGTTGGGATATCCACATCACATATTAATTTGTTGGCAAATACTAATTGCCTTGTAGTGGTGTGGGTAGAGTGAATCCTGTAGCTTGTGTACAGTGATCTCTGAAAGTGTTTTGTACTGTAAAACAGCCACGTAGTGAATAGTTCAGATCACAATTGTTTTATTTCTTTTGTTAGCTTAGTCAGGGTGAGCAGGCAGCATGTCAGCAGAGGAGTATAAAAACCTGACAGGAGCCAGCTGGTGGAGATGTGCTAGGCTAGGGGACTGGTGCATGGAAACCTGCCTAAGGCAGACCTGATTGCAGCTTTGGTTACAGCTGCATCAGAAAACAGCATCCAGGAGGACAATCAGACTGGCAGTGGAGATGCAATATCCTCGGAGAATGGACAGCTCAACCTTTCTGCAGTGGACTTAAAAATCCAGCTGGAGCTAAAGAGACTTGAGTTGGAGGCCACATGTTTGGAGATAGAAGCTGAAGAAAAGCAGCATCAGAGGAGGCATAAAGAGGGATTGCTGACTCTTCACCAGAGTCATGGAGGTAATGGAGAAGGGAGTAACTGGACCCCAGAAGCACAACAGGTCAGTAAATTTCTTCCGCAATTTAAAGAGGGGGATAATTTTGATAGTTTCATTCATATGTTTGAGAGGGTATGCAAACAGTATAGTGTTGTCCAAAGGCTCTGAGTGCAGTTCCTAACCCCCTTACTCAATGCGAAAGCTGCAACTTTTTTTGTCAAAAATGCCTGACGCTGTCTGTTTCAATTATACTGCTGTAAAAAATGTCATTAAAATGTTTTAAGCTAACACCTGAAATGTATAGGAAAAAGTTTTGTGAGGATAGACGCAAGGCAGATGAAAGTGGGTGTGAATATGTTGCTGAACTGAGAACTTATTTTCATAGCTGGGTGAGTGGATGTCACGTCACCACTTTTAAAGGGTTGGCAGACATTTTGGTAAGGGAACAAGCCCTTAGCACTTTGCCTGAGGACATGAGGATCTGGTTAGCTGATAGACAATGTGCTACTTCAGATGACTTGGGAAAGAAGGGAGACCTATACCTACCCAGCAGGGTAGCCCTGCACAGGAAGGGGACCCCCAGTACTGCTTATGGGTCTAAAGGAACCCATGGTGGGCAGCACAAACTGTCACAACAGAATGTGCCAGTAGCAGGGGAAGCCACTAGTCCAGGTACACATCCAGGACCTAGGGTTAAAATTTTGAATGCAACCAGTTGGGCCATGTGGCATACTGGTGTCCATGGAGGCAAGGTCAGGAAGCAAAGATAAGGGAGCCAGTAAGTGAGAAAGACAAAATGCCAATAGTAGGTTGTCTTGAGACAACAGGGGTACTAAACTATCATTCTGCAGATGTCGTGAAAGGGAAGGATTTGGATGAAAACATACCATGTGCTTATGCAGTTACACACTGTCAGGCTAGGAGACAAGCATGTGGATCAGGTAGCCTGGGGGAGACCCAGACAGTCTGCATACTTGCAGCCAGGACTGGTGAGGTGATGACTTCCAGGAGGGAGCTACTCTGTAGCAGTGAAACTGAAGGTGAGCCACAGCTGCTTGTTGGTACTGATGGTTCGTTGGACAGAGTGACTGCAAAGTTAGAGGTGAGTAGTAGTACCCAAGCTGACAGTGAGGCACCACTGTCAGAGGATGCCAGACTTCCTGTGGAAGAGGAGCTGGGAAGGGTTACAAGGAGAAAGGTGAGACAGACTCAGCTCTCAGACCCTATATTGCAAGACCTGAGGCAGGTAACTAGGAAGGCACCTGATTCTCAAGGGAAGGGGGAATCTGTATACAGGGACAAAGGGTTGCTGTACAGAGAGTGGACCACGGAGGGAGGGCTAGAAGGTGAGAGAGTACAGCAGTTGGTAGTGCCTAGAGCCTACTGTCTGGTGCTTCTAGCCATAGTCCATGATATTCCCTTTGCGGGTCATATGGGCATAAAATGTACAAAGAGGTGTATTATGCAGAACTTCTATTGACCTGGAATTTCCAGAGATGTAACGGTACTGCAGGACCTGTGAGCAGTGCCAAAAGGTAGGCAAGGCAAGAGACAAGGTGAGAGCTCCTTTGATGCCTTTGCCTGTGATTGAGGAGCCATTTCAGAAGGTAGCTATTAATATTGTGGGGCCCCTGAGTACCCCAAGTTCCACAGGGAAAAAGTATATCCTAGTGATAGTGGATTATGCTACACGATACCCTGAGGCAGTGGCTTTGTCCTCCATTGAGGCAGAGAAGGTGGCAAATGCTTTGTTAGAGTTTTTCAGGAGGGTGGGTTTCCAAAAATAAATTTTGTGTGTCAGAGGTGCTGATTTCATGTCAGACCTGCTGGCTTGTCTGTGGAAGTCCTGTGGGGTGAAGCATATGAAGACTAACCCCTACCATGCCCAGATTAATGGTCTTGTTGAGAGGTTATACTCTAAAATCAAGTCCATGCCACAGACATTTGCAGAACAGTTTAGGAGGGAGTGGGACAAATATTTGCCCCATCTGTTGTTTCCTTACAGAGAGGTTCCCCAGGAATCCACAGGTTTTTCACCCTTTGAGTTGCTGTATGGGCATAGGGTGAGGGGACCTCTAGATTTAATTCGAGATGAGTGGAAAGGTGAGTGCGAGTCTCACAAGGAGTCTGTTGTGGCACACGTCCTAAACCTCAGGACAAGACTCAGAAAACTCATGAGCTTGGCCCAGGAGATCCTGGCAGAAGCCCAACAACAGAAAAAGGTGTGGTATGACAGGAATGCTCGAGCTAGAGAGTATGCTGTGGGCCAGCAGGTAATGGTTCTCATTCCTATTAGACACAACAAGCTGCAAGTGGCTTGGGAGGGACCCTACAAGGTGATAAGAAATATAAGTGATGTTAACTACATGGTGGAACAGCTAGGCAGATGACAAGGGCACAAATTGCACCATGTTAACATGATGAAACCTTACCATGATAGGGAGGCCCTTGTGCTGAGCATTTGCAGTGGATTGCAGGAGGAGTCTGAGGGAGATCTGGGGATTGAGCTCCACAGTAGGGCTCGAGCTGACACCTCAGTAAAAGGGGTAGCAATGTCCCAGCAGCTATCTCCCACCCAGGTTTGAGAAATCTGAACAGTGTTGCAGGAATTTGGGGACATGTTCACTGGGAAACCAGGATGCACCCACCTAGTGCAGCACCAGGTGGATACAGGTCCCCAAAGGCCTATTAGGCAGGCCCCTTATAGGGTGCCTAAAAGTGTCAGAAAAGCCTGAGGGAGGAGGCACAGGAGATGTTGGAACTAGGGGTTCCCTAGGGGAATAGGGGAAATTAAATAGTCACACACAGTCGGATACTTACCCCATGCCTAGGACAGAGGATGCCCTAGAGCAGCTGGGTGGGGCTAAGTATCTTACAACCACTGATCTTACCAAGGGTTATTGGCAGTTGCCCTTGACTCCCAGTGCTAGATAGAAATCAGACTTTGTGATTCCTTTTGGCTTGCATGAGTTCACAAAGATGCCTTTTGGGATGAAGAAAGCCCCAGCGACTTTCCAAAGGCTGGTAGATCATATTATAGCAGGAGCTGGAGGATTTGCCCTTGCTTACCTAGATGATATTGCCATCTACAGCTATTCCTGGCCAGAGCACCTTCGGCATGTCAGGGAGGTGCTGAGCAGACAACAGAGGGCAGGGTTGACCATTAAGCCGAGCAAATGTCAGGTGGGTATAGCAGAGGTCTCCTACCTAGGACATTGAGTGGGGAGTGGTAAGATAATGCTAGAACCTGCCAAAGTGGAAGCCATTCAGGCATGAACTGCACCTGTTACTAAAAAGCAGGTGAGGGCATTTTTAGGGACAGCAGGGTACTACAGAAAGTTTTTCCCCGGTTATAGTACCATAGCTGCTCTCCTCACAGACTAAACATGGAAGAACATGCCAGATAAGGTAGTGTGGACCCCAGCATGTGAGCAGGCATTCCAGAAGCTTAAAGAAGCTTTGGGAGGACCCCCTGTGTTAGCCAGTCCAGATTGCAGCAAATAATTTGTTGTGCAAGTGGATGCTTCGAACCATGGGGTGGGGGCTGTACTTGCCAGATTTCTTCAGAGGGGGAAGAGCACTCAGTGGTTTATCTCAGTCATAGGCTCTAACCCAGGGAGGAATGCTATGCAGCTGTAGAAAAGGAATGTCTAGCCATAGTGCAGGCACTGCAGAAACGTCAGCCTTATCTGTATGGAAGAAAATTCACTGTAATGACAGATCACAACCCCCTAATATGGTTAAAATAAGCAGGCCAGCAAAATGCTGAGTTGCTAAGGTGGAGCCTAGGGGTGCAAGCATATGATATGTCACTGCAGTGGGATTAGCAATGCCAATGCAGATGGGCTCTTAAGACAGGGAATGGGGTAAGGTATACTCAGATAGACCTGACCATCTCAAGCAGCGTTTCTCAAGGGTCACTTGAAAAACTAACATAAGTTCTCCGGAGGGGATGTGAAGATTGGGTAGAGATGGGTGAAGGCTGCCAGCCTAGCCAAATGGAATTTGATACATAATTCTAACATTTGTAAATATAAATGTAAAATACAGGCTTGTTTCTTAAATGAAAGAAAATACTGTAAAATGTTGAACTTCAAGATTGTAGCAACATTGCCATCTGCTGTAAGGAAAACTAAATCAAGCATTTCAAATCTTTCTTTTGAAGTTAAAACTATTTCAAATCCATCCTTTGATCTTTACAGCTCGGATTCAGTCTGTCTGGGCTATCACATTATTTCTATTGTTTTAACTTAAGGAATAATTACTAGAGTGTACATGTGAAATGTCTTTTATTGTTGTAGCTTCCTGAGCAGGTGTTAGCGCACTAAATAATGTAGCCTGTTGGCCTGGGAACCCCAGACTAAGTGTAAAAAGTGATTTAATGTGGGAGAGCCCAGCAGAAATGTTTGTTAGTGATTTAAAAAACTATTGCTAAGAGAGAGACTGTAAGCATTTTGATCTTGGACATCCAACCCAGCACTCTGCCTTATGCTCTATGTAAGTAAGTTACTTTAGAAGTATGTTTTCTTGTAGCAATAGCTAGGAATTAGAAAATATTAGACTAAGTGTTTTTCTGTTATTTTAGAACTGTACTACTGAATTATTTTAAGTTTCTGTGTGATCTCTCAACTCTTGAATAGCACTGTGGTGTAGTAGTATTGTCTTGTGTTTTCAGTATTTATTATTAAATATTTTTAAACCCTTTTCAACTGTGGCTGGTTTGTGTAGAGATAATTTAAGCTCTAGAGTGCAGTGCATGCTTATAAGTTATCCTGTTCTAAGCCCTTCCAATAAGCCTTGATTGCTTATACTACTATTGGATAATAATATTGCACAGTAATAATTGGACACCCTTTTAAGGGCCTTTACTTAGCTGATAATTATTAGCTGGTGGTGGCATAAATTACTACCGTATAGACTAGGTATAGGGGCACAGCTGGAGAATCTGTGTCAGCCTTTCCCAGGAGTGTCAGTGAAGTTGTATAAATACTTATCTGAAAGTGTGCGTGTGTGTGTGTGTGTGTGTGTGTGTGTGTGTGTGTGTGTGTGTGTGTCAGCTACTTGGACAGGGACATGAAGCACTGGTTGGACAGAGATGGTTCTGGCAAATTAAATTACACTCATCAAAAGCACCAGGGTTGAATGAACATTTGAGTATTAGCAGTGTTCTTAAGCAGAGAAGAGCCAAATTATAATAAACAAACATACAACAGACAAAGAAAAAATAAATAAATAAATAAATAAATAAATTCAACTCAAAAAATTATTTTTAAATCGAGTTTTTAAATTTATATATTTTTTATACATGAGTTTTTAAGTTCATTTACAAATCCAGTTGCAATAAGTAAATAGCATGTCTGAAGACAAAACAAATTTCAACTACAAAAAGTAACATGTTTTTAAATTTATATTAATTTTACAATTATAGTTGTAATATAGTTTATACCAATATTAGTCATCATTCAGCTATGTGATGATTTCCAAGGTAATATTTTTAATAGTATCGCACTGGGTTTATTTAACGAATTTAATGATGAAATTTTGATACTACAATAAAGCATTTATTTATTTATTTATTTATTTATTTATTTATTTGTGGATTCATACATCTGGAACAATGAGGTTTCATATGTTATTTATAAGTTAACTAGGAGGCATTTTTATACAATAATAGAGTATTTTATGTATTCATTTATTTTATTTATGTATGTATTTATGTAAGAACACATTAGATAAGGGAATGTTTACAAATGTTTTTATTTCAACAATAAGAAGGTAACTTTGCTTATTAATATGAATCTTTAAGCACAAGTCTGTAAAATACCAGTGTTTTTAAAATGCATGTCAAGATTGTGCAAGTACACAACAGTTTTATTTCCATAACGAAGTCAAAAACAAAATGTTCATCTTCAAACTAGTTTTGCACAGTACCACAAAATACCCATTTTTAAACTTTATTTATTATAAAAGTATAAGAGATTTACCAACTAATTAAATTATGAAGTCCTTTGTAATCTGCATGAACATTAACACATGCATTTAAAATACGCAATCTTATTCCATGTCAAACTTTTTACATTTTATTTACGAGTCATTTTAAGAAAGGAAATAGCTTTACGCATTACACGTTTTAAAATGTTCTTAATAAAAATTGTTTTTAATTAAGCAATCAATCAATTAAGTTGTATGTATAAAAAGCAAAGGAATTGTTCAGTATAGTATCTTGATAAAGCCTGGGAGTGCCCGGGTGAAAGCACTTGATCCATTTCTTTGTGTACTTGTGGAGAATACAATAAATCGTTGAACTAAAGAAAGAAAGATTGGTTCTTGTTTGTTTTTCTAGCCGTGGACTTTGTGGTTACCAAAGAGGTTCGTCCTGCAGTTGTTTTTTTGCTTACTAGTTATTTTAGAACTGTACTACTGAATTATTTTAAGTTTCTGTGTGATCTCTGAACTCTTGAATAGCACTGTGGTGTAGTAGTATTGTCTTGTGTTTTCAGTATTTATTATTAAATATTTTTAAACCCTTTTCAACTGTGGCTGGTTTGTGTAGAGATAATTTAAGCTCTAGAGTGCAGTGCATGCTTATAAGTTATCCTGTTCTAAGCCCTTCCAATAAGCCTTGATTGCTTATACTACTATTGGATAATAATATTGCACAGTAATAATTGGACACCCTTTTAAGGGCCTTTACTTAGCTGATAATTATTAGCTGGTGGTGGCATAAATTACTACCGTATAGACTAGGTATAGGGGCACAGCTAGAGAATCTGTGTCAGCCTTTCCCTGGAGTGTCAGTGAAGTTGTATAAATACTTATCTGAAAGTGTGCGTGTGTGTGTGTGTGTGTGTGTGTGTGTCAGCTACTTGGACAGGGACATGAAGCACTGGTTGGACAGAGATGGTTCTGGAGGTTAGCTTGCCAGCTAGGCTGAGATCTGGACCCTATAGCTGTTCCAGTTGGGAGTCTTATTGGGGACCTGGAGATCAAGGGAGCAACCATCTCCAGACTGACTGTGATCTCGGCGTCCTCTTAAGGGAAATTGCACTTTACTGTGTGCATTTGTTATCCTTTCATTTCATATGAGACACCCTCTTTGGTGTTAGTGATGAGGATTAAGGCTCCTTGATTGAGGCCAAGGCACGGTTGTCCAGTATGTAACTTTGTGGAGCTTTTCTCCCAAGGCCTCCACTGAAAATGGGCTAATTTCAGGCCCAGTGGACTTTCCCAGTTAACAAATGCAATAAATAAATGATATGTCAGTGTGGCACGGCAGTGAGGTTAGCAACATCAATGCACATGGGCTCTCAAGACAGGGAATGGGGTAAGATATATCCAGATAGACCTAACCCTCTCAAGCAATGTTTCTCAAGGGACACTTGAAAACTAGCTTGTGTTCTCTGGGGTGGAGAATTGTGAAGGCTACCAGCCTAGCTAGATAGACTTTTGTAGATAATTCTATGTCATTGTAAATATCAATATAATCCACAGGCTTGCTTTTTACAAATGTAAGAAAACTAAATGTAAGAAACTATGTTATATGTTGAACTTCAAAAATGTAACCATGGTGCACCTGTTAAGTAAAGAATTACAACTGTTTTTGATCTCAAGCTTGGAGACAGGATGTCTGGGCTAGCAATTTTTTTTATTGTTATTAAGACAGAGATAATTACTAGATTTTACATGTAAAATTGCAGTTTGTTGCTGTGGCTTCCTGGCCAGGTGCAGATTACAAAGAAATGTACATTTTGAGTTTCTGTTAGCCTGGGAACTAAAGGAGAAGTGATAAAAATGATGTAATGTGAAATGACGCAGCAGAACTGTGTATCACCAATTTAAGACTTTTTCTGTGAGAAAGATTGAGCATTTTCTATCTTGTTCGAGCTCTGACAACAACTCGCCAGCACTTGCTTGCTCTGTATGTAAATAGTATTTAGAACAGTGATTTCTCTTAGAAGTAGGCAGGAATTTAATCAGATTAGTCTAGCTGTTTTCTACATTTATGTCAGACTTTCCTACAATATTGTTTTAAAGTTCCTGTGATTTCTGAACTCTTGATTGTCACTGTGTTGAACTGAGGAGATGTGTCTTGTGTTTTTATTATTTATTATTAAATATTTTTAAACCTTTCAATTGTGGCTGTTTTGTGTAGAGATAATCTAAGCTCCAGAGTACTTGCATGTATTTGTTGATACTGTCCAAGCCACTCCAATAGTCTTACTGTTCATCACACTTACTATTTGAATAACAGTAATATTACACAGTGAAACTGGTCACCCTTTGTGAAGGGCCTTATAGTAGCTGTTAATAGTGGTTGGTGGCAGTGACTTCTATTTTATAGTCTGGCAAGAAGGGGGCATAGCTGGAGAACCTGTGCCAGCCTTCCCCAGGAGTGTCTGTGTGTTTGTATTTAACTCATATATCAAAGTGTGTGTCAGCTACTTGGGTAAGGACATGAAGCATTGGTTGGACAGAGAGGGTGCTGGAGGTTTTAGCTTGACCATTAGGCTGAGATCTGGACCCCATAGCTGTGCCAGTGGGGAGTCTTATCGGGCGTCTAAGAGAAAGGGAGAAACCAGCTCTGGACTGACTGTGATCTCTGTGTACTCTTAAGGGAAATTGTACCTTACTGTGTGTGCACTTGTTATCCCCCCAATGTGCACGCCCCTCACTGGTGTTAGTGGTGAGGATTGAGGCTCCTTGATTACTGGGCCATCACAGGTGTCATTGGTGGTTTGGTGTTGTGGCAGTTGGCTGAGCTGTTGTCTTGCTTTAGGATATTTTTGCAGGTTGCAAGGCACCAGCGAGTAACAATGCCTTCAGCGCATGGGTGTGCCATTCAGGCATAGCATTCAACTGTCCAGAATGTGACTCAGATTTGTGGTTTCTGGCAGATCTCTAAAAACTGAACTCCAAGATAAGTAATTAATAATAAAAATAAAAATAAAAAAAAAACAAAAAGAACAGACAAAAAAACACACCGAATTTCAGGTGGCGTATCCTTATTAAATTCATGCTAATGCAATGCCTGTTGTTCTGTTACCTTTCTAAGCTTGTTTGAGCTATACATAAATGTGTTCCTATTATGGCTGTTTGTCCCCTCTCTATTTGTAGCTTTGGACAGACTTCTTGCTTTAAGAATTTGAGAGGTATGATTAGTAGGACGGCAGGAACAGTAGCTCGCAACCATCTGGATTTTCTCAGTGTGTCCAGAGTTGCCTTGTAGTTTGGTCATGACATAAAAAGTTGATTCCTCACAAAATTTGTGATCTTTTGAATGTTTGCAGTGACTTCCTGTCTTTCAGTCTGCATGGAAATACAAGGCCTTTTAATCTTGCAATCTGCCAGGTGGTTATCGGAGCTGTTGAGGTGAGGGGTTTGTAGTGGCTTGTGGTTTTCTTTTGTGACATTTATTTAATTTGTTGGTATTTTTTTTTAGTAAAACTTATGATCTGGAGCAAATGGGTCATGTCATATCTGCTGGGCATGGTAGTGCATGGATTGATTAAGTCTGAGGACTGCTGGGTAACAGACCTTGCGGTAAGTATTGAAATACAGTTCAGACGGCCCAGGTACAGGTCAGATTGAATGGTGTTCTTCTGGCAGATAATTGGCATCTCATTAGAGACTGACATTAGTAAATAAGGATGGGCATTTGAGTTCAGAGGTCATGCCCCTCGGAAGACTCATGGTAATGCAACACTTGTCATTCTATCCACTTTCTAAATTTGTAAGAGCAATATTTAAGTGTCCCTCTTTTGGACCTTTGCCCCACTTTTAATTATAGTTTTGTCCTCATTTCTTGCTCTAAGAGTTGGGAAGACATGAGTTGCAATCACTAAATGACATACATGGGAATTCAGGGTGTAGGCATGTAGTGCAATTTCTGTTACTCTGGCCATTTTCTAATTGTAAATCACATTATCATTGCTTTTATTTTAAACATTGATTAGGGTTAGTGTTGGGATGGGCATGGCTTTAACAGATTATTTTGGTCATTATTTCTTTAATTTTCTTTGCCAGTTACCAACGAATAAAGTCACAGATAGTTCTGTTGTATTTATCATAAGTTTGTTCTCCTGTGCCCAGATGGGCATGTTAAGTATTTGCAGACGTGTTTTGTGGAAGACATATCCTAGTCACCAAACAATAAAGTCGCAGATAGTTCTGCTGTATTTATCATCAGTTGTTCTCCTTTGCCCAGATGGATGTGTTAATTAAGTATTTGCAGGTATGTTCTATGGGAGGCATATCCTAGTCATCGGTATGCAAACAAGTCGGTGAGGTCTGAATTTGAGTAATGACAAGCATTAAGTTTCACACTTTAAATCTTTCAGAAATACTGGGTCACACAAAACCTTTTATTTTAGCAAATGAAGTTGGAGAAGAGATCAGGTAATCATGACAGGCATTTCAGTTTACACTTTATACCCTTCAAAGAATTCATGCTTATGTTGTCTGTTTGGTGTGGTACTTTAAGCCTATGAGAGCAAAAGTGTCCCTGTCTTCGGGGCTTTGTGCTCCATGATTTGTAGCTTTGTTTACATTTTCTGCACTAAAAAGTCGAGAGGTATGAGGTATGTTCTATGTTAGAATCCTCTCGGGAGCTCAGCAGTGAGGCTTATCGCTCAGCTGTGCTAAATGTCCAGATTTGCACCTCATATTTTGACCATTTCATTGCTGGTTTCTGGCAAGGAGTAGTAGGTCATTAAAGAGGGAAGGTAGAAAATAATGACAGTCATTTGAGATGTAGGCTCCACACCCTGCAGAGAGTCATGGTATCAGGGAATTGAGTTTGTAACAGTAATATGTGCAGATTGTCCTATTTGTGGGCCATGGTCCCACTTGTAGTTATGGCCTTGTTCATATTTCTTATGGCTAGAACTCGGTGCTGATTTAGTTTCAGGTTGTGAGCTTTAGTTCACAGGGTACAGGATTTGGTTCCCTTTTAACCTTCCATATTTTGTGGGTGTGGTGTGTTTTTACTCTCTTTCAGAGGATTTACAGTTGTCTTTTCTTTTGCAGACCGATGCCATGAGGGATGCTGCTGTGGTGGATGTTCCGGCTGCTGAAATGGTGCACAGTGAGATCACAGACAGTGGTCTTGATAAATGATAGATGCTGCTGCAATGGGTGTTTTGGTCACTAGAGTGCTATGCACTGAGGTTGCAGATGGTGGAAGCACAGAGTTTGTGTCAGCTGGTGGTCCAAAAGAAGTGGTCTCGTCAGGTGATGGATGTTACTGCAAGGAATGTTTTAGCCACTGGAGCAGTATGCAGTGAGGTCACAGCTAGTGATACATTTGTATGTGCTCATGAGAGTTTGTGCAGTATGGGAGTAGTGTGGGGAGAGGTAAGGATGAGATATTGCAGGGGATCGGTGACGCAGGTGTTTAAGTTTAATTATGGGGAGTTTGGGACAGTCTATAGGTGTGTTGGAGTCATAACAACTGAGGTTGGGTTGAACTTTGGGATCTGGGTTAGTGATTAACCCTTCACCCACTGCTTTAGTTTTTCTTTTAGAGATGGGTGAGCACAGAGTGGGCATCAGACAGTGACCTGCTGGAAGTGGATTTGGAAGGAGATGGATTCTGCTAGGCTGAATGCGCTGGTCACTGAAGTGGTCTGCAATAAGGTCGCAGGTAAGCCAACTTTATTAGGTACCCGTTAAGGCACCTTGGAGCTGGAATAGTTTGAGTAGTGTGAAGGCAAGTGAGGCTGAGGTATATTGGGGGGGTAGGGTAGAGCAGATTTGGATATTGTTTGTAGGGAGTTTGGGGTTGTCCACAGGGGGTAGAGTTGAGACAATGTGACAGTGGGTCAGATTTTGTGGGCATGGTAGTTGGGTTTCAGTTTTCTGTTGTAAAGACCATGCTACTTTGAGAGTTTAGCACTCTTCTTTATTGGATATGACATCAGCAGGTGGGCAATCAGAAGGATGTAAATGA